>NC_057812.1:375403465-375469178 GCF_018294505.1 Triticum aestivum | reverse complement strand
CCGGAATCGCCCCTCGCCGGCAACCCGCGCTCCGGCGCCGCCGCGCCCTTCGCCGGACCTCGCCGGCGCATCCGCTCCCCACCGCCGTCTCGCCGGAGTTCAACCACCTCGCCGGCGTTCGTCTCCGGGAGCCCGTCCCGGCCAGATCTGCCCCGGTGGATGAGATCCACTGGGAGATGAACCAAACGTCGCCATCCCGAATCGGATCCACCCCGTCCCGGATCTCCCCGTCCCAGGTTGACTTTTCCCGCGGGTTAAAATTTCACTAAGTCCCCCAGATTCTAGTATTTTTGGGCATTTTCATCGCATCATAACTCATCATCCGTGGCTCCGTTTTGAGCGTGTAGCATATCAAAATGTTCGCCTCGACGAGTACATCATTTCATTTAATTGCATCATTTTCATTTGAGCTAATCTTGATGCCCGAAATGTTGTTGGAAGAGGGTTATGTGAGTATTTTGTTAGATCTGTTTTAGCAAATGACATTTTGTCATTTTTGCCATGATTAATGTGTGCAAGCTATGACCCTGAGCTCTACATGTGTTTTGTTATATGCCATGCCATATTTATAGGGGTGTATGCCATGTATTTTTGTGATATTTGTGGTGACTAGCACAAGCTTGCAAAGTAGCGTAATCGGTAATGCTGATTTCAGGGACTTGAATTTCACCAAGTCCTTGTCCTGATTTTGTTGTTATGCCATATGTTCATGTTGTTTCCTAGTGATCCGTGCCTCTTTTGAGGATGATCAGTAAGGATGTTTTGTTAACATTGTGGTGCTCTATCCATCCATGTCTTTGTTTGCAATTATGGAGCACCCTAGCTTGAGTCAATCGAGCTCTACTTTTGCTATAAAATGTTCCTGGCAGATCGTTGACATGTTTAGCAATTTTGCCGAGGTTGTTGCTATTGATCTGTGCATGCTATGATGTTGTTCTTGCCATATCTAGCTTCTATGCCATATCTTCTCGATGGGTGTATGCTTAGATTGTCATTCCGTGCTTTGTAGTGAGTGCATCGAGCTCGTAAACATGCCTACTTGCTAATCTGTTTTGCATGCTCCAGTTTTTTTCACTAAGTCTGAATCTGTTTATGTTTTTGCGATGTTCACATGCTTGCTTTTGTATTTTCTGATCCCTTTTGGCTCAAGGTCACTAAGACTTTTGTTAAGTGCTTCGAGTAGCTTCATGCCATGCCTTGCTTTTCCATGTTAAGTTCCTGTAGCATGTAGTTTTCATGCTCTAAAGATTGCTTCCTGATGATAAATTCCAGACTTGTGTTAATTTCACTACGCCTGAAACCTGTTATCGTTTGCCCTTTTGCCATGCTTGTTTGAACCTGTTAATGAGTGATTTAGCCGTAGCTCAGTGTTCATATTTTGTCAAGCTTCTTGAGTGGATCCCTGCCATATATTTTGTTGTTATGTTTGAGTGCTGAAGAATATTTATCTTGATGCATTTAGTTGGTCACTTGCTGATTATCGCAGTCCGGTGCCATATTTGTTTTGCTTGCCATTTCCAAACCGTGCATCCGATTCCGGTGATCTTTATATCGATTTCAACTGAAATCACCTCACCTTTCCAGTGGCACTCTTAGATTTCCAAGTTCAGGCCAGGTCCAATCATTCCTTTCCCAAATCATGCATATGCATTGCATACCGCATCCCGCATATCATACCATGTTCATGTGTTGGTTGTTTACTATGTTGTGTGATTCTTTCTGGTGTTGCTTCTTCGGGTTGGTTCCGGTAACGTCGCGTTTGTGAGGACCCATTCGACTACGTCCGTTTGTCTTCTTCATGGACTCGTTCTTCTTCCTTGCGGGATTTCAGGCAAGATGACCATACCCTCGAAATCACTTCTATCTTTGCTTGCTAGTTGCTCGCTCTTTTGCTATGCCTATGCTGCGATACCTACCACTTGCTTATCATGACTCCCATATTGTTGAACCAAGCCTCTAACCCACCTTGTCCTAGCAAACCGTTGTTTGGCTATGTTACCACTTGTTCAGCCCCTCTTATAGCGTTGTTAGTTGCAGGTGAAGATTGAAGTTTGTTCCTTGTTGGAACATGGAGATGTTGTTCCTTGTTGGAACATGTTTACTTGTTGGGATATCACAATATCTCTTATTTAATTAATGCATCTATATACTTGGTAATGGGTGGAAGGCTCGGCCTTATGCCTGGTGTTTTGTCCCACTCGTGCCGCCCTAGTTTCCGTCATATCGGTGTTATGTTCCCGGATTTTGCGTTCCTTACACGGTTGGGTTATAATGGGAACTGCTTGACAGTTTGCTTTGAATAAAACTCCTCCAGCAAGGCCCAACCTTGGTTTTACCATTCGCCAGCTAGCCTCTTTTTCCCTTGGGTTAGGCCAGCCCAAGGGTCATATTTATTTTAAACCCCCAGGCCAGTGCTTGTCTAAGTGTTGGTCCAACCCAGAGCACCGTGCGGGGCCGTCCCTTGGCAACTTGGGTTACGTTGGCTCCCGTACGCTTAGCTTATCCGGTGTGCCCTGAAAACGAGATATATGCAGCTCCTATCGGGATTGTCGGCATAGCGGGTGGTCTTGCTGGACTTGTTTTACCATTGTCGAGGATGTCTTGTAACCGGGATTCTGAGCCTGATCGGGTCTTCCCACTAGAAGGAATATCCTTCATTGCCCATGAGAGCTTGTGATGGGCTAAGTTGGGACACCCCTGCAAGGATTTGAACTTTCGAAAGTCATGCCCGCGGTTATGGGCAGATGGGAATTTGTTAATGTCCGGTTGTAGAAAACCTGAAGTTGATCTTAATTAAAATACATCAACCGCGTGTGTAACCGTGACGGTCTCTTCTCGGCGGAGTCCGGGAAGGGAACACGGTGTTGGAGTAATGCTTGACGTAGGTTGTTCTAGGATCACTTCTTGATCATAGTTGTTCGACCGTGCTTTTGCCTTCTCTTCTCGCTCTCTTTTGCGAATAAGTTAGCCACCATATATGCTAGTCGCTTGCCGCAGCTCCACATCATACCTTTTACCTTACCCATAAGCTTAAATAGTCTTGATCGCGAGGGTGTGAGATTGCTGAGTCCCCGTGACTCACAGATACTTCCAAAACCAGCTTGCAGGTGCCGTTGAACCGCACAGGTGACGCAACTGAGCTCAGGAGGAGCTCGATGAAGATCTTGTCCTTTATGTTGTTTCGTTCTAGTTGATCAGTAGTGGAGCCCAGTCGGGACGATCGGGGATCTGTGTAGCATTTGGGGAAGTCTTCTTTTATTTTGGTTCTGTAGTTGGACCCTGATTGTATCTGGATGTTGTAATGCCTTATTCATGTATTGTGTGAAGTGGCGATTGTAAGCCAACTATGTATCTCTTTCCCTTATGTATTACATGGGTTGTGTGAAGATTACCTCACTTGCGACATTGCTTTCAATGCGGTTTTGACTCTAAGTCGTGCTTCGACACGTGGGAGATATACCCGCATCGAGGGCGTTACACCATCCTCGCACAACACCTTGTCGACCTCCTATGTCACGCTGCTGCCTTGGTCTGTCACCAAACAGAGACCAAACGCTCCTACTGCTCCTGGTCCGTCCTCCTTCGTGCGGAGCAACACCACCATGGGTCCTCGGCCCGAGCTGCTACTCACCACCGACCAACGCCGACCCAGGACAGGACCTTGCCAGGTCCACCCCGCTCTGGCCACGACACCAGCAAGACCACTGTTGCAATGTTGAGACCTCTGCCCCTGAGTACCTCAAGTTCGTCTACACGAAACTGCCAAGAACCTCTACGCACGGATACGCCAAGACCGTCCCGGATATCGCCAACTACCACGACAATATGAGTACAACTACCGTCGACATGCATTTCGCCAAGTACCTCTCGGATCTGACAAGTACCCCGATGATGTGTGTACCACTACCGTCGACCACCGAGGACCCCGTGGATGTCAAGTTCCTCGTCGTGACCCTGAACATCTACGGAAACTTGTGCGACTAAGAACGTTAATGACTACCATCGCCAAGATCGCTAGTACCACTACCATCGCCGAGGATCGATAGTACCATTACTTCCACTACGACCGTCCCGAGAATGTCTACTTCCTCTACATTGCACCGAACCCGAACCGTCACGTTTGCACGCTTCAAAGGTATAATGCCGAGACGACCGCCCATGGTCCGAATGCATGTGTTGTATGAGATGCACCATATGTTTGCACCATGTCTGAATTGTCACTCGTTTCCATGCCACTAACCCGTGGGAACCCGGTAACCGGGAGCACCCCACCATCTCTTGCGTGTTCCACACATCCGCACACTTCTCTTTTGCATCGGTATCTCAATCGAGTCACCGATACCGATATGTTGCCGTGGCACCCTTTCATTCTGCCATGGTGACCAAATGCTTCATATCATGTTCATGTCAACCCTTTCATAAAATTGCATAAAACGTGCACATGTCATCCGCATCATGATAATAACATTTAAAATGTTTAAAATTGTTGTTGCATTAAATTGCTAATGCTCATGAGGATTCACCGGAATTGTTGTTTTATGTTTCCGGCCTCATTTAAAATGCCTAACTGTGTATTTTACTCATGTTTCACCTCTTGCAATGTTTGACAACATTTAATATTGTTGGGTAGATAACTGAGAGTGAACTAAATGTTTGAATGTGGTGTTTCGTCAATATGCAACTCGTTGCATATTGAGCTCCACTTAATTTGTAGTATTGTTTGTGCACTTTTACATGCCATGCCTCATTAAACCGGACATGCATCATACTTGGTTGCGCATCATGCCATGTTTATGTGATGGTTGTTTACTATGTCCTTTGCTCCTTTCCGGTGTTGCTTCTTCTTGTTAGTTCTGGTAACGTCACATGTGTGAGGATCCATTCGATTACATCCATCTGTCTTCTTCATGGACTTATTCTTATTCCTTGAGGGATCTCAGGCAAGATGATTATACCCTCGAAATCACTTCTATCTTTGCTTGCTAGTTGTTCATTCTATCGCTATGTCGCGCTACCTACCACTTGTTTATCATGCCTCCCATATTGCCATGTCAAGCATGTAACCCACCTTTCATAGCAAACCGTTGTTTGGCTAAGTTACCGCTTTGCTCAGCCCATTTTATAGCGTTGTTAGTTGCAGGTGAAGCTGAAGTTTGTTCCATGTTTGTTGGGAATATAACTTTCAGGTTTGGCCCACCAAGGAGGGGCCGGGTCAACCCTAATGACGGGTCATTAAGAAAAGCCCAATAATATTCAAGGTGATAGTTTATTAAAAATTATAGAAGGTCTAAGACCAGAGGCAGCTTATGGCCCAATATTGTAACCGCCATATGTAAATACAGACTTGTAAAGAAAGGCATATAAAAGAAGTCACCGAGCCGGAAGTGTTTTATGAGCCGGTCGGAACTCTATAGGCCGCCAGGCGTCAACCCGTGTATATAAGGGGACGACCTGGCGGCGGTTTAGGACAAGAATCAACAGATCGATAGCCAAGCTAGCGGATTCGCTCCTTGGTCATCGAAACCTGGCAATACAACATCAACTGGACTAGGCCTTACCTTCACCATAAGGGGCCGAACCAGTATAAAGCCTCTCGTGTCCTTTATCCCGATTAACCCCTTTAAACTTCATAGTTGTGATGGCCCTACGACTAAATCCTTTCGCTAGGACATCTACCGTGACAATTCCACGACAGTTGGCGCCCACCGTGGGGCCAGCGCACGGTGGATTTGAGTTCTTGAAGGGTAACTTTGAAGGGATCAAGGGATACGCTGTGGGCTGGATGACCAAGACTCATCGCGGCAAGCTCCACATCGACGATGAAGGCTGGGGCCCCGACGCCGGCTCAATTGAGTATGGTACCGGGTCCCCTTCGGCCGGATCGGTGAGCCGGGCCATGAGCCGGAGATCTGCACCGACCTCATGGAGACAGCTCAATGAGCGAGACCCGCCCGGGCTCAACCTGCTGTGAGGCGTGCCTTTGTGGGTTGCATCCATGGAGGGGAATTTTCTGAAGGATCGATGGATGGCGGTGAGACGGCTATTTGCTCTGATGATGAGTCATCCATGGCGAGACAGAATCTTTGTATCAACTACAAGATGGCGTGCTTGGGGGCTGTTCCGATGGTAACAGTATTCCGAACCCCTTTGAGCCGCCAAATCGAGCCGGAATCTTCATGGCTGGCACTCAACCTGGTCAGAATTCAATGGCTTCGGCGGTAATAACCACCGGGTCGGCAGCGACCAGATCAGGAGACCCCGCGCGCCCACCGGCTCAGGTGTTAATGGACCTCATGGATAGGATGACGACACTTTTGTGGTTGAGCCGGCAGATAGGGATCAGCATGACGCAGAGGTAGCATGGCTACGCGGAGAGGTAGCACATGCCAAGGAAAATTTAGCAGCAGAAGATGTCAGGATGGCTGCGGAGCAGGCAGCTTTGGATGCTCGTGCTCAGCAGCTTCAAGCAGAGACTTTCCGGCTCTCGGTGGATCTAAACACGTAAAATGAGGTCATGAGGAGAAGACACCAGAAAACTCAGTCACGTCTGCCTCTGACTTACGATCCTAGGAACCTTTTCCACACACCCGGGGCCGGTCCCAACAACCCGCCGGAGGCAAACCGGATCACAACACCCGGGACGGGGGCGCCTGTTCAGCCGAGGGCCATGGAACCACCCCGTGTGAATACTGCTCCACCTTGTTACACGCCAGTACCACCGGGTCACTTCTCTAACCCTTTGGAGAATTTAATTGCTGCATCGCCTCGTCTGGCGGCTCTCCCAATGGAAGGTGACTCTCCGACGGCGATCGAAACATAAAGGGTCAGAAAACTTCTTCAGACAGCCCTGGCACAGCAGGATGGGTACTCTTATAGTCGAGACAGAATCCATTCAACCCCTCACCCAAGCCGGAGCCCGACGTATAGCAGACATATGGACTCAGCGGCTATGTCAAACAATGCCCAACGCTGTAACCAACTGCGCAGGCATGACCCGGCGCTAGATGGAGCCCTTAACTTGGTGGATCGGGATAGGATCCGTCAGGAGGCTGAGCGGGCGGTTCAACTGGCAGCTGAGTAGGAGGCTCATCAGGCTTTTCCGGTTTATCCAGCAACCTCTATTGAGGCAGGAGTGGCCACAAGGACAGAAGGTGTCCCTTGCCTGATGCCGGCTCTACGTAATGAGCGCTTGCCAAAAGATTTTAAGGGGCCTCGTAAAGTGCCTAATTACACGGCCGACTTGCAGCCCAGGGCATGGATTGAAAGTTATGAGATGGCGATGGAGCTATTGGAGGTCAGCGATTCAGCAATGGCTAAATATTTCACTATGATGTTGGATGGAACAGCTCACACTTGGTTGAAATGGTTGCCACCCAACTCCATCGGCCCATGGGCAGAGTTAAAAGCCCGGTTCATTCAGAACTTCAAGGACACATGTAAGCAACCTTTGTCAATCGTAGACTTGACTAACTATAATCAGGAGGAAGGTGAGTCCATGACCCATTGGGTGCGCCGGGTCAAGGAGCTAATACATTCATCTGATAAGATGGATGCCAGCTCTGCGGTCTTAATGTTGGAGAAAAATTGCCATTTTGAACCTCTGAAGCAGAAGATGGGGCAGCTCAAGCGTGATTGTCATGACATGGGCCAGTTGATGGCGGCTCTGGTCAAATATGTTGATTCGGATAGTACCAAGGATCCCGCGTCTGATGAAGAGAAGGCAAGGAAGGGAATAAAGAACAACAATGGCAAGGGTCACCAGCATAACCCGGTTTGTCAAGGAGGTAATAAACGTAAGGCTGACGAGTTTGTGGATAACGCCAGTACACAGGGCAACAACCAACGGCGCAAGGGGAGGCCACCTCCTCGGTCAGGCGGGTCAGGTCCCACCCTTGAGCAACTACTGAATGAACCCTGTCCGAGACACGTCACCCGGGAAAAGCCAGCTACCCATTTGTGGAAGGACTGTATGATCATGAAGGCGTTTAAGAATTCCAACATGTTCGGTGGTAACCATGGAACTGGCAGCGGTTTAGGTGGTGGCGGCTTTCATGGCCCGGGCGCTGGCTCAGGCAGAGGCGGTTTTCACGGCCAAGGCCATCTGGGTAACCAAGGTGGTTATAATCGGCAATCCGGCCAAAGTAATCAACAACAAAAGCAACAGTAGTCCGGGTATCAGAGTAACCCAAAATAGCTGAGCAGTGGGTAGTACCACGTATTTACCACTAGTTTGTGCAAGAGGGACCAGAAACTTCATAAGAGGGCTGTAAACGCTGTTGAGCCGGCGGTTCCATGTTATTTGAGATGGTCAGAACAGCCTATTGTGTGGAGTAGGGAGGATCACCCTCCCCGGGTGTATAATCCGGGTGTGACGTCCCCGATTCAATCATACACTAATCATACACGCAAACGTGTATGATCAAGATCAGGGACTCACGGGAAGATATCACAACACAACTCTACAAATAAAATAAGTCATACAAGCATCATATTACAAGCCAGGGGGCTCGAAGGCTTGAATACAAGAGCTCGATCATAGACGAGTCAGCGGAAGCAACAAAATCTGAGTACAGACATAAGTTAAACAAGTTTGCCTTGAGAAGGCTATCACAAACTGGGATACAGATCGAAAGAGGCGCATGCCTCATGCCTGGGATCCTCCTAACCTACTCGTGGTCGTCGTCAGTGGGCTGCACGTAGTAGTAGGCACCTCCCGAGTAGTAGTAGTCGTCATCGATGGTGGCGTCTGGCTCCTGGGCTCCAACGTCTGGTCGCAATAATCGAGTATAGAAAGGGGGAAAAGGGGGAGCAAAGCAACCGTGAGAACTCATCCAAAGTACTCGCAAGCAAGGAGCTACACTACATATGTATGCATTGGTATCAAATGGAATAAGGGTATCATATGTGGACTGAACTATAGAATGCCGGAATAAGAGGGGGATAGCTAGTCCTTTCGAAGACTACGCTTCTGGTAACCTCCATCTTGCAGCAGGAGAAGAGAGTAGATGGTAAGTTCACCAAGTAGCATCGCATAGCATAATCCTAACCGATGATCCTCCCCTCGTCGCCCTGTGAGAGAGCGATCACCGGTTGTATCTAGCACTTGGAAGGGTGTGTTTTATTAAGTATCATGTTCTAGTTGTCATAAGGTCAAGGTACAACTCCAAGTCGTCCTATTACCGAAGATCACGACTATTCGAATAGATTAACTTCCCTGCAGGGGTGCACCACATTTCCCAACACGCTCGATCCCCTTTGTCCGTACACACTTTTCTGGGTCATGCCCGGCCTTGGAAGATCAACACATCGCAGCCCTACCTAGGAACAACAGAGAGGTCAGCACGCCGGTCTAAATCCTATGGCGCAGGGGTCTGGGCCCATCGCCCATTGCACACCTGCACGTTGCGTACGCGGCCCGTGAGCAGACCTAGCCTCTCTTATACAAGAGTAGGTGTTCCAGTCCAACCCGATGCACGTCGCTCAGTCGCTGACGTCACGAAGGCTTCGGCTGATACCATGACGTCGAGTGCCCATAACTGTCCTCGCGTAGATGGTTAGTGCATATAGGCCAGTAGCCAAACTCAGATCAAATACCAAGATCTCGTTAAACGTGTTATTTTGAAATAACCGCGAACGCCGACCAGGGCCAGGCCCACCTCTCTCCTAGGCGGTCTCAACCTGCCCCGTCGCTCCGCCACAAAGATCCACTCGCGGGTACTCCTACGAGCTGACCCGTATTTTAGTCACCACAAGTATCATGTATAAAGTATAGAGTATATACCCGTGATCACCTCCCGAGTGATCAAGGCCCGATAGTATAGCATGGCAGACGGACAAGAATGTAGGGCCACTGATGATAAACTAGCACCCTATACTAAGCATTTAGGATTACAGGTAACGTATCAACAGTTGTAGCAACAATGACAGGCTATGCATCAGAATAGGATTAACGGAAAGCAGTAGCAGGCTACACTACTCTAATGCAAGCAGTATAGAGAAGAGTAGGCGATATCTGGTGATCAGGGGGGCTTGCCTGGTTGCTCTGGCAAGAAAGAGGGGTCGTCAACACCGTAGTCGTACTGGGTAGCAGCGATGTCGGTCTCGATGTCTAGCGAGAGAAGAGGGGGAAGAAACAATAAATATAATGCAAACAAATGCATGACGATGCATGACATGACAAAGTGTGATGCTAGGTGTGCCCTAACGCGGTACGAGGTGGTACCGGTGAAGGGGGAAAACATCCGAGAAAGTATTACCGGTGTTTTGCGTTTTCGAACAAATGAACCAGAGGGGGAAAGTTGCGTGTTTGTTATGCTAGGGGTGCGTGGCGGACGAACGGGTTGCGTATCCGGATTCGCCTCGTCGTTTTGAGCAACTTTCATGTTGAAAATAATTTAATCCAAGTTACGGATTAAAAGATATGATTTTCTAAATATTTTATTAATTTCTGGAATTTAATTAATTATTTAATTTAATTCGAAATTGGATTTATGACATCAGCATGACATCATGCTAACATCAGCAGTCAACAGGGGTTGACTGGGTTAAACTGACGCGTGGGTCCAGTGGGACCCACCTATCATACTCTATTTGGTTAATTAGGGTTTAGTTAATTGATTAGCTTAATCTAATCAGGATTAATTAGTTTAATTAATTGTTTAGTTTAATTAATCAAGATTAATTAAGTTAAATATTCATTTTTAAACCCTTTTTTTTAAACGTTCTGGGCATGGGGGACCACTGTCATAGGCCCCAGGGGGGGCTTGTGGGCAACGGGTTTGCGGGCGCAGGGGCGCCGCGGGTTACAGGCGCAGGCACCCATCGGGGCGGACCCGAAACGATGGGGCGGGCACGTGTGTGCGCCGGAGCGCCGGCGCCGGCGTGTGGTCGCAGTGCGGCTCGCCAGCCGGGCGCGGCAGGTGGAGTCGACTCAGGGCAGCGGCGCGCGTGCGCTAGGGTAGCGATGGTGTGGCTGGACGAAGGCGAGGCGGGTGAGGGGAGCAGGGACGCGGCCAGGGGTGGCGCAGAGCAGTGGGTGGGCGGCGGAGGAGGAGCCGCAGCTCCTGCTGCGTAGTGGGGCGGGACGGGGCGGTGGGCATGGGCGCGTGGAGGTGGGGGGAAGCCGCGTGGCCCAAGTCGGCGGCGAAGAGAGCACGCACGGGGCGCGGCCCGGCACTGCGAGGCGAGGGGCAGTGGGGAGCGGCACGAGCAAAGCAGAGGCGAGGTCGCGCGCGAGCTCGGGCATGCGCGGGCGAGGCAGTTGGGGCGTGGCCTGGACGCGCGAGGGGCGGCAGGGTGCGTGAGCCGTGTGCCCGCACGGGGCGCGGCGACGGGAGGGGGCTAGGGACGATGAACGCGAGCAGACGCGGCGGCGGGCGTGAGCGA
This sequence comes from Triticum aestivum, assembly GCF_018294505.1. Lineage (NCBI taxonomy): Eukaryota > Viridiplantae > Streptophyta > Magnoliopsida > Poales > Poaceae > Triticum > Triticum aestivum. The sequence continues at coordinate 375,457,793 of NC_057812.1, read as the reverse complement.
TAGGAGGCAAGACCACAGCGGGGCGTGGATGACGCGGTCGACGGAGAGCGGGGACAGGGAGAGAGAGGAGGGCGGCGCTCACTAGGGCCGTAGGGTTCGGGCAGCGTGCGCGGGGTGGTCCGGCGAGGAGGAGACGAGGAGGAGGACAGTGAGGCGGCGGGTGATCCGAGCGGCGACGATGGTCGGCGACGGCGGGGCCTCCAGGCGGCGGTGGTGGCACACGATGACGATGAGCGGCTGCGGCTGGGTGATGAGTGGAAGACGGAGAGGATAGGAGGACGGGGTGTCCGGTGGGTGGCGCTGGTGAACGGCGAGACGGCGGGGACGAGCCGGGGCATCAGCGTCGGGTGCCCCATTCCCGATCCAGATTCGGGGGATGCAGAGGGGGAGTGGGATCGTGGGGGTGGGAGAAGTGGGGGAGTGGGTTAGGTCACGCAGCGGGGTGAGGGGGGGTATAGCCCAATGGGTGGGCCGACCAGCTGGTTGCCCAGTTGGGCCAAACGGCCCAGGGGGAGGGAGTTTGCCTTTTGTTTTTATTTTTTTATTTTTTTGTTTACAGTTTTACCTTTTCTTTTTATTTAATTCACTTTTCTATTTTATTAAATTTTAGATTTTATAGAATACAAAAGTTGTGCCTAAAAGAACATTAATAATTATGCCACTACCACAGTTAGCTTGGTACCTAAAACAAAAATAGTTTGTGATGGCTTAATATTTTAAAAGCTTTTAAATAATTGGTTTTGTTACTGTTTTGTTCACATTAGAGTTTTAAACACTTTACAAAAGTGGGGTTTCACCACCATGATTAACTATGCTTTATTTGGCACAAACTGAACATTTTAGTTTTAATGTTTGAAAACTTTGATGTTTGCCTTTAAGTCAAATTTTGAAAATCGGTTTTGAACTAACACGAGATCAACAACAGTAACTATGGTGATGTGGCATCGTTAACAGGGAATTGTTGTAGCTTAATTATCCGGGCGTCACAATTCTCCTCCACTACAAGAAATCTCGTCCCGAGATTTAAGAGGTTGTGTAGGGGGGAAAGTTCTGGTTACGAAATTCTAACGAGTCTTCTTGGCCTTGGTTTCTCTTCTCGAAGAAGTTAATCCCTTTCATTGATGTCTTCATTTCTCTACTTCAGGTCATCTTGACGAAGTCGCATCCTTTCTTTGGGGTTTGTCTCGTACTTACGAATAGGTAAGGGGCAGCTCGACAATGATAGAATGCTATAAGGGTTAACCATTGGGGGTTACCCCCGAATAAACATAGGGGTATCTCTCGAGTTGGTCAAATGAAACACATCGAGAGCCAATCAAGAGGGTATAGTAAAAAGTATCAAGCGGATAGGTAATCGTTCGATGCCCAAATTAGAAGATGAACCGGTTTCAGGGTATGAGAATATGTATTGCATCTGATACCAGAATAGATCACAAGGAAGGTGACCCGTCAATTACATACGTGGCCAGGCTCAGGGAATAACTTTGGCAATAGGGTGTACAGGAGAGTCAGGTTTCAATCATGTGGAGCTGTGGGTTATGGGCCCACCATGTGGGTTAAAAGTAGGAAGGGCGCTTTCATCATGCACGATCATGATAGCAAGGCATATCAGAGAATAACCTATCAGTTATGTCGGTAGCAACATTGGTACGAAGGGCGAGGGACGAAGAGAACCATCTTCCTGCTCGTTAAACGAGGCTGACCAATAGGCAAAGTTCTCGTCCATCAGTGGTTACCGGAATGTCATCAACAATAATAACAGGTTCTTACTGACAGATTGGTACCCCAAGGTGCTTACAAAAGTAGTGACTTATTACTGCTTAGATCATATAAATCCTAGAAGGGGTTTAAACAAACCAATGGAAAGGGAAAAGTTTCTATCAGATTAAATAGAACAATGGAAAGGTAAATGTGTTTAAACACATGTTTCAGGGGTATGTCCTTCCCAAGGGCAAGCAAAGCATGATATCCATGACGGGATATAACGTAGAAAACTCTTTAGGTAAGGGAAGAGAAATTTTATGACATTACCCATACAGGGTGTTTGGATAATTGACCAGGAAACATTTAGCATTGGGCTACAAATGTCCTTGATGAAAATCAGAGTACCATAGACATGCTTCGAGATAGCATTGACATGGCCATCAAGTAAGGGTCGGAATTTGGATGCATAAAGGATCCATCAGGAACAACTTATAGAATAAGTCTTACGATTTCCTCATGGAAGAATGGATAACCTTGCTGAAAAGGAAACTATAACAATAGTCCTCCAATCAGGTGTGCTAGGCATGACCTCACCTTATCGGGTCATATAAGACCAATGCTATAACTCTTGGATATATGTTCCAACCATCATATCTGACCAAGATTCAGATTTGATTAGTGTTAGGATAACTCGGATTCAGGATGTCTGAGAAGAAAGGTGCAACACAAATTGTCGAGATGACATTGTAAGGTTCTCAAGGAAATGAACTATGGAAACGAGTTCCAAAGCAAGAGTTCATCATTAAAACAGGGAGAGGGTGAGGAGATGGCTGATGGACTCAGTGACAATCCATCGAGATTCTCAAAAGATGGATCACCCCAATTATGTGAACAAGGAGATAACATTTGTCAATTCAAAATGGTATAATGATGTATGCTCGAGGAAAACATACACAATTTAAACATTGGTTCAAAGGTGCACCCGAGATATGGGCTTAGGTAGCAGAATCAATGTTAGAATGGTGATTCAATAATCAATGGCCTAAGGATGTAATGTTGACCATCAACTCCAAAGCAATAGGGTTGATAGAAGGACAGAATCCAAACAACACCGTTCACCTGTTGGTATCCCGGTTATAAACAACACATGAAAGAATGGTGATGGTGAGAAGTATCACAATACCAGGAATTCTCAAGAGGTGGAGCAATTCTCACAACATCCTTGGTATAAAAGGTGGTAATATTCCTAGGTAAGGAAGAACAACTGCTGGTTAGCAAGGATTCCAAGGTATAACACAAAACACGAACAAGTTTGTGTTGAACAGAAGGCAATAAAGTGGTCGATGATAACACAAATCATCGAGGGCAAGGATGGTATTTCTCACCATGAATTTGATTGGTATCCTGGAAGGAGTTAAAATGTTGATGATGATCACAACAAATTTTGTCGAGAGGCTCCATGAGGATGCAATCGCTCGGCGATGACATCAAGCCAAGGGAATGGTGAAGAAAAAGGTTATTATAACCATAGATAAGATGCCATCTCAGAATTTAGAGTTGTCTCTCAAGACAAACAATATGATGGTGAAAGTTCGATGTAAGCTTAGAGTACTGTCGGGATTCTGTCCCGAGGATGAAGGACATAGGTAGAATGGTCAAGCAGTCAGCCTGCCGATGATGATGTGGTCAATCAGCTGGGAATGACATGATCGAGTACAAACTCGTATGCATTGAAGATTACTAAAAGTTGTTGAATCACAGTGTGGACTCGATTCAGTTATCGATGTCTTTGAGTGTTAAATTACTTAGAGCCCATGAAAAATTGGAATCAATGAGAATGTAGCACTTGATGAAGAACTCATAAGAAGTTATGCAGTTCCGTGATAATCTTGAGATACCACGGGGTAATACTTGACGACAAATCAAATTAGAGGTTGGTCTGGGTATTACTCCGCAGAAGACAAGTGCTTAAACTTGCACGAGAAATGGTACTTAAAGGAGAACATGGTCGGAACCACGATTGCAAAAGGCCAGATCCCAGATATAAGATGAACTTATACCAAAGGAATAATTAATTAAGAGAAGCTTTAATGATAAGATCTACATCGTGTCCATGGGCATGAACGTAAGGTTCAAGGTCGACTCCTACTTCTTCAATGCATAACCTTTCATTCACTGCTCTAGTTAAAAATGATTTCAGTGTCAAAACCTACCTGGTGAATTACCAGAGGAGTATGAACCGTGAAAACTTTCGGGTTCACACAGATTAAGAAAGGCATAGGTTCAACCCGTCAGGGTATCGTGGAATCATATACCATAAGCTTCAATCGTAAATACCACCAGCTCGAAAACAGAGCATGGTTGAGAAAAACAGAGGATACAATTCACCAAAAGCATTATGTATCCAAGGAAAGGCTCACAAGGTTATTGAATAAGGAGGACACTATCAAATAATAATCCAATAAAGGATCTGACGGTCCATAGTGGAGTTGATGTGAGCATCGGCACACAATTAGTTGAAGAAAGGATGCAAGGGCATCAGATTATAGAACACCTGAATGATTCGATTCTTAGTTATCAAAGAAATTATTATTCCCAAATAGAAGGATCAGAAGCAGACGCTCTGATCAAGGGTGGATAAGTTCAATAGACCTAAGGGTACAATTGACGGCAACGGATTGGTCGAGAACAAGCTCATGTTCGAAAATGACGTCTGAGTCAGAGAGATAATTTAGAAGGATCAATTGATAATTGCGTGCATTCGCATTCATGTTGAATCAATAGGATCAAAATTTACGGTGTCTAAGGATACTAACGAATATTGTCAGACTTGTTCTTGTTAGTTTGAGTGTTCCTCTTTATCTCCTTTTGTGTTTCCCCCGTTTTCCCCTTTGTGTTCTTCGTGTTCTTCGCGGGATTCCGCTCCTTTCGTGAAAGATCGGGTGATTAGGGTTCTACCCTACATCATCTTGGTATCAGAGCCACGTTGATCACGATTTCGGAGCCTCCCCGTTGTGTTTTCTAGCCTAATTTTGTTGATTTCATCCTCAATTCAAAAATCCCCACCAAAAATAGCCCCCAATTTGTTTTTATGATTTGTTGGTTTTGATGATGTTTTGTTGATTTTGATCCATGGATTCGTTGTGTCTTGAGTAGATATATATTTCCCCCAAGTTTCCCCACTTTTCATCCACGAAATCCATCAAAATTTTCCTTTGGAATCATCCAGTTTCGTCCCCAATTCAAAAATTTCTGCCCCAAATGAGATCTGGATTCGTCGGGCCGGACATCCGGGCCCCAAGCCGGACATCCGACTCCTGGAGCGCCGAATCTGCACGGTTCTGGACACTGACCCCCGGATATCCGGCCCCCACCCCTGGATGTCTGGCCCCTGACATCTCAGCCATCCCCATTTCACCGTTTTGTCCATAACTAATTCATTCGGAGTCTGATTTTCGCTTTCTTTAGCTCGTTGAAAAGCTATTGACATCCCCATTCCAACAATAATACTACCATAACCATTTGAATCCATCAATTTTTTGGAACTTTGGCATCTTCGCCTAGGGCTTCCACCACAACCTTCGCATAACCACCACCGACTTCCACAACCTAACCAATTTTGTTCCTTATAGAATTTTGTGGTTGCTTGAGTAGTGATTAAAGTCTCCTAAGGTGTTTAGGCTACTTAGGGACGATTGCTTCTTCATCAACCACCACCACCATAACTTTCGCATAGTTTTGCCCACCATACACTTCCACCACCCCAACTTAATCCAATTTTGTTAGTGTTGTGAGTTGTGTCTCCTAAGGTGTTTCGGCTACTTAGGGACCGTGCTTCCAACTCCGACACCGTGTATAGCCAACCTTACCCTCCATTTCTGCATTGCGTACTCCACAACCCATCATAGCCATTCCGCAATTCCATTAAGCTTCCACAAAACCACCACCGCATTCCCACTACCACCATTTGACATTTGAGATTTTGAGTTTGCTATTTTTTCGTTTCCTAAGGTGTTTCGACTACCTAGGGACGAGTCTCTATCATCTTGGTATCTCCATCAAGATCACCACCACTCATCATCACCGCGGACGGTAACCTCCATATCATCCTGGTATCATGGTATCCCTCCATTGTATATTCCCTTGCCATTGCATTGATAACCCCTAGCCCATTTTGCGTCACTTGCCTATCGAGACTAGCCATTTGAGTATTGCCGGCAATGTTACTTGTGCACATTAGTGATCTACACCATACATTGCATACATACCATATCATATTGGTATCATATCATCCCTTGTGTCACAAGATTGTTCCCATATATACCCAATTGCTATCTTGGTTTGTGCATTTCACATTGTGGCCATACATAAAAAAAGAATAAGCTTTTAAGAAAAAGAGTTAACAAAGAGCTTGTAAGCAAGTGCCATAGCATCATACCACCTTGCATAAGATTGTCATATCCGATCATCTTGGATCATACCACCGGAACATCATATACAAAGCATACTTGGGATAAAAGTCGTTGCATTTTTGTCTCCTATAGGTTGTGCACAAGTGTCATATCCTCCTATTGAGCAATCGTGCTAGCGTCTCTCTAGAGTTTGCAACGAGAGCATTTTCCGTGGATTCCACATTTGAGCTCATCCCTTGGTTGCACGACCCCATTTATCTATTCGTGTCTGTGTTTCCGTGTGCCACATATTGCTATTGGTCTACTTGTTACACTTGTGAATTTGTGAATCTCTTTCAACATTATTGACTCTTGCTAACATTTTGCATTAAATTTTTCGTGCCACTATCCTCACCGAGCTCCACCATAAGCCTTATTTGTGTAGGTGTGAGAAACCAACAAGAATGGGTACCAATTGTGCTATTTCCTTGTCCACATTGGAGTGATCATTGATCCACTTTGAACTTCGGTCAAGGTACATTTGGTATTCGTTCTTCTCTTTCTACCACTCACATTTTTCTCTTGGAGTGAGGGATAGGCAAGGCATTTCATCTCCGGTCTTCCACAACAATGAAAGTGTGAACAACTACATCACCAAAGCGTCAATCTTCGATCTACAACGACAAATGCAGGGCGCACAATCAAGATTGTGAGAGCGCATCGAGAACCTCTCCATTGACATTCGCCACTCCAAAGCGAGGAAAAGGGACTACATCGACAACAATCTTTCCGCACAAAAGGAGGAGCAAGATGCAACGATGGAGGAGATTCGGACCTTGTTGATCAACCGTTCTTCCCCTTTATCATCCTCAAGGCGGCGACATTCCAATCACAAGTCTTTGGAGTGCAAAAATGATGCAAGCGCAAGTCATCCACGTCCACATCTCCATGGCAACCACCATCACGTTCGTGATCCACATCGTCATGAAGGGCAAGTCACCTTCAAGCAACATGTGCACGATGACGACGAACGACATCTACTATGAGCTCAAGTGCGACAACGCCAATATCATCATGATGATGCTCACCAAGCGCAAATGCACAAGTCCCAACAAGCCCTACTTGACGCCAAGTCCAAACTTCATGAGCACAAGAGAAGACCACGAGACGAGCACCTCCAAGATGGCGCTACGGCTACTACCACCACCACTTTGGCATCTTCGCCAAGTGATATCAAGGCATCTTCGCCTTTGGACGTACGGCATCTTCGCCTACTTCCCGTGAGTTCGCCTACATCGACATCATCAAGTACAAGGTGACCACCTACAAGCGAGGGTGACACTTCCATCTTCGGAAGGCCCCCAAGGAAGATGGCCGAGCATGGGACATTCCCTTCATTCATGGAGACAAGCTACGAGGTTCCACATCATATGGGCCTCCTACAATAAGACGGCGACAAGAAGATCGAGCAAGGGCCATCCCCTTCGACCACGGCGATGAGCATGAGCCTCTTCAACAACATGAAGACGGCACCCCCAAAGGACTCATACTCAAGGTCAAGCTACGAGACCGCACATGAGACCTTATCTTTGGTCTTAGAGGAGAGTGATGATGTGCCATCTTCGGCCTTCATCCACGGCTACGACCACGACATGATTGAGCATGGAGACATTTGCACCTACATCTCTCCGACACCCATATGCCATGAGATGCCCCAATTGCCATGTGAGGAAAGCCACCAACACATGAGTGACATGAGTGACTCCACCATACATGACATTAAGAGCATTTCCTATGAGAGGATGAGTGTGACCACCACTAGCCCCACACTTGAGAGCATGCCACACATCCTATGTGAGGTTGAGAGCCATTTGAGTGACTCCACCAACCATATGAGTGAGAGCATCCAAGAGGGAGTGAGTGACCCACCACACTTAGTGAGTGAGGAAGTTGACATGGCACGTGAGGCCACTATGATTTCTAACAACTTAACCTCTACTCCGAGTGTGTTTTCTTTGGTGTTAGGTCTCCTACATGATGACACGCCTATCCTCGGCGACTCCATACCTCCAATGGAGGCAACGATGGCCATGGTGGACGATGATGCACCCCCCCCCCCACATGGTTCCATCAAGATGAAGATGACCACGACTTGGTCTTCGACACATCACCTACAACACATGAGCGATTCTCCAAAGGTAAAACAGGTGATGGTGCTTCTCTTGTCCCACTAGTGGACTATTTTACGAATGATTGCTTGCATGATGTTGACACACCTATACCCATGCTTCATGCTAGTGTACCTTCTTCATGTCATGACTTACCTATTTATGACGAGCATGTCGAGTTGCCTAGTTGTGATGCTATGCTCCATAGGATATCATGTGAAAATTCTATTGGTCACATCATGTTTGACATTCCTTTGAACTTGTCATATGCTATGAGTGAGATCTCCCATATTGCATCATTTCCATCTCAACATAGTGACTATGCATGCCCCATTCACATAAATCCCATTTGCACTTATGGCATAGATGACGAGATGATGGTCATTGGCTTTTGTTTTTCATGTGATGATATTGCCATGCTTCCTTTACATGATTCGTGCAATTCATCTAGTCTGCCATGCCATGATCACAATGTTCCAAATATGCATTGTTTTGGATGTTGTGAATTTTCTCTGTGTGATGTTCCATTAATGCTCATGAGGAGACCCCCATAGTTTCCTCATACATATTAGGAGATTTTGATGCATTCCATACTTTGCATGATTCTCATAATTGCTTGCACCATATGCATCCCACACATAACAATGCTCTCGACATTTCCCATGATGCATTACATCCTTTGAGTCTCCATTATGCTATACATAACAACAAACCTATCATGATGGATGACATGTTTCTATATCACGCATCTCATTTGTTCGAGCATTGGATATTTTGTGCTAACCAACACAAGCATGTGTGCATCATGATGGATGATGTGTACATCTACCACACACACAATTTTCCTTTTGTCCTTGTTTTGTGTAGGTTCTAACGTATACTCGTCAACCTCTCAATCCCAAGAGTTGATGAAATGAGCTCTTGAGAGCAAAGATGACTTGGGATCCTGTGAACTATCCTTCCCATCACTCTCCTCGCGCAACGACTACGCGCATCTCTCTCACTTGGCTCTCACATGACTATGGGCTATATACCGCTTGTCGCTTCATGCTCATTTTACCGTGTTCACTTTGCATGCTATGCTTGCTTCTATGCCTTTGCCTTGCAATTGTGACCCTTGCTTGCATCTACCCATGATTCACAATTATGCTACTCCTATTGTATTTGCATGCTTGGTGGAGATCCTTGTTGCTATTGCCATGTTTATCATGTGCCTCATGCTATTGTTGATTCTTCTGTTGGGAGAGTCATGATGTTCCATCGCTATTTACATAGGACTTCTTGCCAATACTATGATGATAAATTTCTCATATCTTGCTCTCATGCCTTTGATATGTCATGTGCATTATCCATGACCACTATTTGCACATATGACATACTTGACATGATTCCTTCTAGTATGTTGCATCTTCGCACTACTATCTTGCTTGCCTTGATTCATATGATTGCTTGCTTTGTCGCATCACCCATGTCCCATCCTTAATTGCTTTCTTGGGTTGATGACGTATATGTTCATGCCTCTCACATGATATATTTTGTTCATTATCGCTTGCCTCCAATTGTTGAATCTATGCTTATTGATCGTGGATACTTGGACACTTTTCTTGTGATGCATGCTTGTTTGATTGAGCCTATTGTATTTGGTTGTTCTCGCATCATATGCCTCCATACTATGAAATGCTCCCTTGTCCTTTCTTACGATGAGCATGATGCATACACTTGTTGGGTATCTTACCAAACGAATGATAGGTTTTGCACTTCCGCTAACCTCATTTGTTTTTCCGAGTGTTTGTCATGTTCTTTAGTTTTGAAGGATTCACAAGGTGGTACCATCACGAGCCATATTGGTCAAGTGAAGACGTACATGATGCACAACACCAACATTTTCAACATCCTCATAAAGGTGAATTCATTCCCTTTGAGCCATTCTCAAATATGCATATTGGATGGGTCATTATTTCATTGTTGCCTCTTTCTTGTTGTCTACATGATACATCTATCACATGGAGGACCTACATTGGACACGGACCCTATGCACCTTCAAGTTGAGGAGTGCCACGACATCAAGATATGGTACAACACCACCCATAACAAATTTGCATCTTATGCATGGATTGACTCACATTATGATTGCCTTGTTGCATCTTGTATTCCCATGTCATCCATGATACATGAGCTTCTGCACTTTCTTAGCAAATTTGTTGTGATCTTTCTTGATGGCATATTCATACATCATGATCTTATTGCCTACCATCAATTGCATGATCACATCACATTGACTATCCATTACCATATTCATGCTATTGATAAATCGTCTCACTATGACATCATTTTTCACCGTGGTTGCATTGATCATATTCACAACACATTTGGGTGTGCAATGAATGCTTTTGCTCCCATGAACGCTTTGCATATCATTCTCTATCATCTTGATAAGCTTCATGCGTTTTGTCACGAACAATCTTGCTGCACAGACTCATTCTTACATGATGGACACTTTGTGTGCGCTAACCATTGTATTTCCAAGTGTCATTTGTGTTTGCTATTTTTGCATTTATACCACTCCGGCGACACCTTGGAGTACTTGGATAACGCCATGTCTTCCTCTTCGTCCAACTACAAGTCCGTCCATGACAACCGTTTCCATGGTGATGAGGTTTTCGATCCGAGGTCGGATCTTTCCCAAGGGAGGGGAGATGATGCGGAGAATCCTACGATCATCCCCATGTACACTCAAGCATACGCCTTTGGACCTAAGGTAAACTCGCTCCTTTCCTAATCTTCCTTTTCCGCATGTAAGACATGGATGCTACTTCAAGCGTGCACCTTGTGCATACTCAGGTACACCCGAGGAGACCATGGAGAGCCCAAGGACCAAGGCCAAGCGTGCACGAAAGTGAAGGAAGGAGAAGGAGGAAGGGCCAGCTACTATAGCGGCCGGACATCCGGCCCTAGCCCGGACATCCGGCCCGACCCCCCGGAAATCTGACATCGGCCATCCAGAGAGCATCACAAAGGCCCAGCACAGCCCAGACATCCGGCCATCATCCCGGACATCCGGCTCCTCCCGAGGCCCCGGACATCTGACCCCCTTCGCCCGGAAATCCGGCCCCTCCATCACCGAATGCATCTGGAAGACCCAGGCCAACCCGGACATCCGGCCCCTTGTCCCGGACATCCAGCCTGTCCTGAAGCCCCAGACATCCGGCCCCCAGCCCGGACATCCGGCCCGTCCTGAAGCCCCGGACATCCGGCCCCCAGCCCGGACATCCGGCCCCTGCCTATCTGCAGAGAACGGTCCAAGGGCCCATGTATCCTCTCCCACTTACCCCTTCGTGGCTAAGGCCTATATATACTCCTCCACCTCCTTCTAGTTAGGGTTAGCATTGGTTTAGCTCATTTTGAGAGATAGAGCTTCGCTCATCCATATCGGATCTACTCCTTGAGAGAGACCGCGGCCTCTCTTTGGAGAAGATCCACTTGGATTCAAGACCTCCTCACGGAGAATATCGGTTACCGTGTATCGTCCCTAGTTGACCGTGGACCGTGTATCGTTCTATGTATCCGAGGATCTAGCACTTTTGTGACTTGTTCTTGTTAGTTTGAGTGTTCCTCTTTATCTCCTTTTGTGTTTCCACCGTTTTCCCCTTTGTGTTCTTCGTGTTCTTCGCGAGATTCCGCTCCTTTCGTGAAAGATCAGGCGATTAGGTTTCTACCCTACATCACCGAAACTGATCGGGTCTTTCCAGGAGAAGGAATATCCTCCGTCGACTGTGAGAGCTTGTGATGGGCTAAGTTGGGACACCCCTGCAGGGTACAAACCTTTGAGAGCTATGCCTGCGGTTATGTGGTAGATGGGAATTTGTTAATATCCGGTTGTAGATAACTTGACACATGACTTAATTAAAATGAATCAACTGCATGTGTAGCCATGATGGTCTCTTTTTGGCGGAGTCCGCAAAGTGAACACGGCCTTGGGTTATGTTTGAACATAAGTAGTTTCAGGATCACTGCTTGATCACTTATAGATTTTCGATCGTTGCGTAGCTTCTCATCTTACTCTTATTTGCGTATGTTAGCCACCATATTTGCTTAGTGCTTGATGCAGCTCCACCTCATTACCTTATCCTACCCATAAGCTTAAATAGACTTGATCCCACAGGTGTCAGATTGCTGAGTCCTCGTGACTCGCGGATACTTCCAAACAGTTGCAGGTGCCGATGATACCTGTGCAGGTGATGCTACCAAACTCAAGTGGCAGTTCGACGAGGACCTTGGTCGTTACTATGTTTTGTTTCCTAATGATTGATACGTCTCCGTCGTATCTACTTTTCCAAACACTTTTGCCCTTGTTTTGGACTCTAACCTGCATGATTTGAATGGAACTATCCCGGACCGACACTGTTTTCAGCAGAATTGCCACGGTGTTATTTTTGTGCAGAAATAAAAGTTCTCGGAATGACCTGAAAATCAATGGAGATTATTTTTGGAATATATAAAAAATACTGGAAGAAGAATCCCCGTCAGGGGGCCCACACCCTGTCCACGAGGGTGGGGGTGCGCCTACCCCCCTGGGCGCGCCCCTGCCTCATGGGCCCCCTGACGATCCACCAACCTCAACTCCAACGCCACATATTCGTGTTCGGGGAGAAAAAATCAGAGAGAAGGATTCATCGCATTTTATGATATGGAGCCGCCGCCAAGCCCTAAACTCTCTCGGCAGGGCTGATCTGGAGTCCGTTCGGGGCTCCGGAGAGGGGAATACGTCACCATCGTCATCATCAACCTTCCTCCATCACCAATTTCATGATGCTCACCACCGTGTGTGAGTAATTCCATCGTAGGATTGCTGGACGGTGATGGGTTGGATGAGATTTATCATGTAATCGAGTTAGTTTTGTTAGGGTTTGATCCCTAGTATCCACTATGTTATGAGATTGATGTTGCTATGACTTTGCTATGCTTAATGCTTGTCACTAGGGCCCGAGTGCCATGATTTTAGATCTGAACCTATTATGTTTTCATCAATATATGAGGGTTCTTGATCCTATCTTGCAAGTCTATAGTCACCTATTATGTGTTATGATCCGTTAACCCCGAAGTGACAATAATCGGGATCATTACCGGTGATGACCGTAGTTTGAGGAGTTCATGTATTCACTATGTGTTAATGCTTTGGTCCGGTACTCTATTAAAAGGAGGCCTTAATATCCCTTAATTTCCAATAGGACCCCACTGCCACGGGAGGGTAGGACAAAAGATGTCATTCAAGTTCTTTTCCATAAGCACGTATGAATATATTCAGAATACATGCCTACATTACATTGATGAACTGGAGCTAGTTCTGTGTCACCCTATGTTATGACTGTTACATGATCGATCGCATCCGACATAATTCTCCATCACCGATCCATTGCCTACGAGCTTTCCATATATTGATCTTCGCTTATTTACTTTTCCGTTGCTACCGTTACCATCACTATAAAACCCAAAAATATTACTTTTGCTACCGCTACTTTTTTCCACCGTTACCACTACTATCATATTACTTTGCTACTAAACACTTTGTTGTAGATATTAAATTATCCAGGTGTGGTTGAATTGACAACTCAGCTGCAAATACTTGAGAATATTCTTTGGCTCCCCTTGTGTCGAATCAATAAATTTGGGTTGAATACTCTACTCTCGAAAACTGTTGCGATCCCCTATACTTGTGGGTTATCAAGACTATTTTCTGGCGCCATTGCCGGGGAGCATAGCTCTATTCTTTGCGTCACTTGGGATTTATATCTGCTTATCACTATGAAGAACTTGAAATATCAAAGAACCAAGGTCTATCCCTCAACTACGAGGGGAGGTAAGGAACTGCCATCTAGCTCTGCACTTGATTCACCTTCTCTTATTAGTAAACTTGCGACACCCACACATGCTATTGATTTCGATAGGTCGAATGTTATTGATGATCCCACTTCTACTTTGCATGATACTTATGATGAAACTACTTCTATGCTTGATACTACTGTACCACTAGGTGAATTTCTCGATGAACAATTTGCTAGGGATAGAGAGAATGAAATTATTGTAACTGATAATATTGATGAAAGTGATGATGAAGATTCTCCCCCTAGATATGAATTGCCTGTTGTTCCTGAGGGTTATGTTATGGATGAAGAAACTGCTAGAGATTTCTTAGCTTGCAATGATAGATCTGATCTTAAGAAATTATTAGCCAAGCTTAAAGAAAAGTCTTTGAATGCTAGAATGAAATATGACCCTGCTTTTGCTACTTCACCTATCTTTATTACTGATAAGGATTATGATTTCTCTGTCGATCCTGAGATAATTACTTTGGTTGAATCTGATCCTTTTTATGGCTATGAATCTGAAACTGTTGTGGCACATCTTACTAAATTAAATGATATAGCCACCCCGTTTACTCATGATGAGAAAACTCGCTATTACTTTATCCTTAAGTTGTTTCTGTTCTCATTAAAGGGTGATGCTAAGACATGGTTTAATTCTCTTCATCCTGGTTGTGTGCGCAGTCCCCAGGATATGATTTATTACTTCTCTATAAATATTTCCCCGCTCATAAGAAACAAGATGCTTTAAGGGAAATATATAATTTTGTGCAAATTGAAGAAGAGAGTCTCCCATAAGCTTGGGGAAGGCTTCTCCGACTACTTAATTCTTTGCCTGACCATCCTCTCAATAAAAATGAAATACTTGATATCTTTTATAATGGACTAACCGATGCTTCCAAAGATTACTTGGATAGTTGTGCTGGTTGTGTTTTCAGGGAAAGAACTGTTGATCAAGTTGAATTGCTATTGAATAATATGTTGACTAATGAAAATAATTGGACACTTCCTGAACCAACTCCTAAGCCAATTCCGAAGAAAAGGGGTATTCTATTTCTCAGTCCTGAAGATATGCAAGAGGCAAAGAAATCTATGAAAGAAAAAGGTATTAAAGCTGAGGATGTTAAGAATTTACCACCTGTTGAAGAAATACATGGTCTTAATTTACCACCTATTGAGAAATACATGGTCTTGATAACCCGACACATGTAGTAAAGGTAAATTCTCTCTATAGATTTGATGAAGGTGATATTCCTTGTAATAAGTCTGCTAGCCAATGCTTAGATGAGTTTGATAATTTTATTGTTAAACAAGAAAACTTCAATGCTTATGTTGGTAGACAATTGAAACACAATGCTGATATGCTTGAACACTTGGGTGATTATATGTCTAGAGTAAAGGTGAACTTAAACTTATTAGTAAACATGCTTCTATGGTTACCACTCAAGTAGAACAAGTACTTAAAGCTCAGAATGATCTGCTCAATGAATTAAACAATAAGAATGATAATGCTGTTAGAGTTATGACTAGAGGTGGTAAAATGACTCAGGAGCCTTTGTATCCTGAGGGCCACCCTAAGAGAATTGAGCAAGATTCTCAGAGAACTACTATAGAATGCACCTAGTCCTTCTAAAAGGAAGAGAAAGAAAAATCATAGGACTTTGCATGCTTCTTGTGAACCTGTTATTGACACACCTGAGAGTCCCAATGGTATTTCTATTTCTGATGCTGAAACACAATTTGGTAATGAACATGAACCTAGTGATAATGTTAATAATGATGTTAATGTTGATGCTCAACCAAGCAATGATAATGATGTAGAGATTGAACCTGCTGTTGATCTTGATAACCCACAATCAAAGAATCAACGTTGTGATAAGAGAGACTTTATTGCTAGGAAGCACGGTAAAGAAAGGGAACCATGGGTTTAGAAACCCATGCCCTTTCCTTCTAAACCATCCAAGAAAAAGGATGATGAGGATTTTGAGCGCTTTGCTGAAATGATTAGACCTATCTTTTTGCGTATGCGTTTGACTGCCATGCTTAAAATGAATCCTTATGCTAAATATGTGAAAGATATTGTTACAAATAAAAGAAAGATACCAGAAGCTGAAATTTCCACCATGCTTGCGAATTATACCTTTAAGGGTGGAATACCTAAGAAACTTGGAGACCCCGGAGTACCAACTATACCATGCTCCATTAAAAGAAACTATGTTAAAACTGCTTTATGTGATCTTGGAGCCGGTGTTAGTGTTATGCCTCTCTCTTTATATCGTAGACTTGATTTGAATAAGTTGACACCTACGTAAATGTCTTTGCAAATGGCTGACAAATCAACTGCTATACCTATCGGTATTTGTGAGGATGTGCCTGTTGTGCTTGCAAACCTTACTGTTTTAATGGACTTTGTTATTCTTGATATTCCTGAGGACGATAGTATGTCTATTATTCTCGGAAGACCCTTTTTGAATACTGCAGGGGCTGTTATTGATTGCAACAAAGGCAATGTCACTTTTCATGTTAATGGTAATGAGCACACGGTACACTTCTTGAGGAAACAACCTCAAGTCCACAGTATCAATTCTATTGGAAAATTTTCATCGATAATTTTTGGAGGTTTTGTATTTCCTCTTCCTATTGTCAAGAAGAAATATGATATTCTTATTGTTGGGGACGTGCATATCCCCATTGAGGTAACCTAGTGTTATTCGAAAATTCTCCGGTTTCATGCAATTCGGAATGAGTTTGTTAACAAGACTTGATCAACCTTGTTAGTGGATTCCTTTTGAAGAACATGAGATGGGTGAATTTAGAGAACACAACTCTCTATACCCTCCTTTTACTTTATGTTTCTATATTAAATAAAGCAAAAATAGTAATTTCTGTCAGTTTTCTGAATTATCCGTGCAATAAAAAATACTTCAAAAATAAAAGTTCTCCAAATGCCCGGAAAATTTAATATGATTTTTTCTGGAATATTTGAGAATATCTGGCACTGAAAACACATCAAGGGGAGCCAGTACCTGGCCACGAGGGTCGAGGGCGCGCCCTACCCCCTGGGCGCACCCTTTGCCTCGTGGGCCCCTGGTGGCCCCCCCTCCACTTATTCCAGCCACCACACACTCCTTCCTCCCAAAAAATCACCAACCAGTTCAAGCACGAGTTCTAGCTCATCTTGCTGCCATTTTTGATCTCCTAGCTCAAAGCTCCATTCGCAAAACTGCTTTGGGGGATTGTTCTTTGGTATGTGCTCCTCCAATGATCCAATTAGTTTTTGTTCTAGTGCTTTATTTATTGCAAATTTTTGCTGCTTAGGTGACCCTTTTCTTGAGCTTTCATGTCAAATTTATGTGGTCAGAAGTAGTTTTAATGCATGATATGGCCTCTAGGCACTTGTAGGAGTAGTTGCTATCAATTTTGTTGAGTTTGGTTCACTTTTCTATACTACTATATAGTGTACGAGTTTTGAATTGTAGCAACAACATCTATCCTGGCAGTTGGTCTCATAAATCTAACGGTTCAAACTCAAAGGATTCGCGGGGACAAGTAGCCCGCAGCTGCATCTGCTGGTTTCTAGAAAAATCGTGTCACGTCTCCTCTCTTCTCGCCATGTTGCATGTGCCAGTGCGTCAGGCAAAGAGCTGAGACAGGGCCAGTAGTATAGGCATGGGATAAGCGAACATTTTTAGCGGCCTGTATACTGTACATCGGCTAATGGCCGCACCTAATTGCATCATTAATCCGTATAAAAATATATTTATAGAACCAACTACACCGAATATAGAGAAGACCAAAGGCCACTAGCCTGGTTAACTATTGTTTTGCCCATGGACAATTGATCCATCCGATCGATTGATGATTAACCTACATGCGTGTTTGGCTGGACTACTTAGGGCGTTTTTCGCTGCAGCCCAGTGAAATGTAAATTAGACCACCACAATACTGATTTCATTAGCAGAAAATCATCATTTTATAATTCATGGTAATATTTATTTTTGCTCTGAATTCATTGCAAAGTACTATATTTTTTCTTTTAATAGAATCATAGGAACAATACTGTTAAGACGTGCATTGCACGTGTATACATACTAGTATTTTAAGTTACTAAAAATTTCAAAAAAAATTCAAAACAAGATGAAGAGATTTTTGAGGGGCTCATCGAGCCTAAGCTCGAATGATAAACAAAGTGAAAAGAACAACAAGCCCAAGTATAATCTCCCTCGTATTGCAGAGGTTCGGCCGTGTGAATGGCCTTGTGATGATTTCTTGAGAGAAGCCGGGATTCATGAAGATTTTTATTATTTGGCTGAGAATGCAGGCCTCACCGCCTTCCTCGACGACCAACGTGAACAGTATCTCTTACTCACCAATATCTTTGTGCAAAACTTTCATTTCCATGCTAGGAGATCACCACCTTCGATGGAATTTTATTTATATGATGAGCATAAGGAGATGTCACTTCGTGATTTTTGTTGGGTTTGTTTGATACCTTTTGAGGGCAGCATAGAGGAACCACATTGTGATGATGTGGAGGGATTTATTGATATGATTGCTGTAGGGGAAACGAGGAAAGTTTCTGATGCAAGAATCACCAGCATACATTTTCCTGTTCTACGTTACTTTTCAATATTTGCTAGTAGATACTTAATTAGTCGCGAGAACTATGGGAACCTTAGTGCTCCTGATATTGTTATTTTGTGCCATGCCTTGTTTCAAGATACTACTTTCAGTTTAGGCGCTATTGTTGCTAAACGGTTAAACCTGAACCGTACTAAGGGCCCCGTCCTTGGAGGCATCTTTGCCTCGCACCTAGCTGCACACTTTAACATACCCATCAGGCATTATGAGAAAGAGGAAAAGTTGCTGCCTAATATTTTTCTAGATTATAAGAGCATGGTAGCACATGATTTTATTGTTAAGAATAAGAAGAAGTTGCTTAACTATAGACTGATTTTTGGTAAGAATAACTTTGAGACTATTACCTTGCCTGCTCCCTCTTTGTTTAACATATTTTTAGGCAAGTACCTTGTTTTACCGGAGGACGTTTATGCATACTGGAGTGTGACACCAGCTCCAGAGCCTGAGCCGGAACCACCCCAGGACCCTTATCGACATTCATTTTATAAGTGGAATCTGGAGGAGATTGCCAATCAGTGGCACCCAGAGGACACTCCCCCTTACACCGGAGAGGCCACTTTGATCCTTGGGCATAGACCAACTTAGGCCAAAAGCCTAAGCTTGGGGTGTATGTATTTCTCACCGACATTACATTCATGTTCACACATTCATGCTAGTTGTTGGTACTCATACTTTTTCATTGTATAATCCATGCTAGTTTATTTTCTTTTTTAGCTTTCTTCTTGTGTGCCTTAATAAACCTTAAGAAAAAACAAAAAAATAGTTGTAGCTTTTAGTTAGTTTACCTTCCATGCCTGTAGTAGTAGTAATTAAAAAGAAAACCCAAAAAGATTTCTCGTTCTTCTTTTGTTTGTTGGGAGCTTTCCCGTGTAAATAGTTTTATTTCTTTTTTTTCCTTTGGGGTCGAGAGGAGAAGACCATGATGAAAATGTTGAGTGGCTCTCATATGCATTACTGTTGATCTAACAAAGAGCTCATATTACCTTGTCTTCTCTCTTGAATTGAATGCTTGTAGATTCCAGCTTAGTCCAATGCACGTGCACTATTATTATTATCCACACCGTTCGGTTGTGCAAGTGAAAGGCAATAATGATGATTATATGATGAACTGATTGAGATGAGAAAAGTTGGTATGAACTCGACCTCTCTCGTTTTTTGTAAATATGATTAGTCCATCGTTCCTGATTCAGCTTATTACGAAAGGAACATGTTTGCAATGACAATTAGAGATTATAGTTGCTTATGCCATGCTTAATTAGCTAGGAGTTTATAATGGTTTACCTTGCGTGCCAACATGCTATTAAAATGGTTGTGATGTGGTATGATGGGGTGGTATCCTCCTTTGAACGATTCAAGTGGCTTGACTTGGCACATGTTCACGCATGTAGTTGAAACAAAATCAACATACCCTCTATGATATTTATGTTCATGGTGCATTATATCCTACTCATGCTCGCATTCGGTGTTGATTAATTTTAATGCATGTTCATGACTGTGGTCGCTCTCTAGCTGGTCGCTTCCCAGTCTCTTTCTAGCCTTCACTTGTACTAAGCGGGAATACTGCTTGTGCATCCAACTCCATAAACCCCAAAGTTGTTCCATATGAGTCCACCATACCTACCTATATACGGTATCTACCTGCCATTCCAAGTAAATTTGTATGTGCCAAACTCTAAACCTTCAAATAAACATTCTGTTTTGTATGCTCGAATAGCTCATGTATCAACTAGGGTTGTCTGTATCCTCCATGCTAGGCGGGTTATTCTCAAGAGGAGTGGACTCCGATCCTCACTCACGAGAAAATGGCTGGTCATTGGGATGCCCAGTCCCATGCTTTAAGAAAATCAAATCAAAATAATTGCAAACAAAACTCCCCCAGGATTGTTGTTAGTTGGAGGCACCCGTTGTTTCAGGCAAGCCATGGATTGATGCTTGTTGGTGGCGGGGAGTATAAACTTTACCATTCTGCTTGAGAACCGTCTATAATGTGTGTAGCATGGAAGATATCGAGATCTCTCGGTTGTTATGTTGACAATGAAAGTATACCGCTCAAAATATTATTCATATCTATTTCTAAACCGAGCTCTGGCACCTCTACAAATCCCTGCTTCCCTCTGGGAAGGGCCTATCCATTTACTTTTATGTTGAGTCATCATCCTCTTATTAATAAGCACCAGTTGGAGAGCACCGCTGCCATTTGCATCCATTATTGTTAGTTTACATTGAGTATGACTGTGACTGGATCTCTTTTACCATGAATTACAATGTCTAGTTAGTCCTTGATCTTTAAAGGTGCTCTGCATTAATGTTTTGCGGTCTCAGAAAGGGCTAGCGAGATACCATCTTGTTATATCATATCATGATTGTTTTGAGAAAGTGTTGTCATCCGAGATTTGTTATTATTGCTCACTAGCTCATTATGCCATTGATATGAGTAAACATGAGACCTAAATCTTAGTTCATAATCTTTGCTGAAAACTTGAATACTAGCTTTACATATTTACAACGACAAGAGCAAACAGAGTTTGTAAAAGTTTTTCTTTATCACTTTCAGTTTATCAACTGAATTGCTTGAGGACAAGCAAAGGTTTAAGCTTGGGGGAGTTGATATGTCTCCGTCGTATCTACTTTTTCAAACACTTTTGCCCTTGTTTTGGACTCTAACTTGCATGATTTGAATGGAACTAACCCGGACTGACGCTGTTTTCAGCAGAATTGCCATGGTGTTATTTTTGCGCAGAAATAAAAGTTCTTGGAATGACCTGAAAATCAACGGAGATTATTTTTGGAATATATAGAAAATACTGGAAGAAGAATCCATGTCAGGGGGCCCACACGCTGTCCACGAGGGTGGGGCGCGCCTACCCCCCTGGGCGCGCCCCCTGCCTCGTGGGCCCCCTGACGCTCCACCAACCGCAACTCCAACTCCATATATTCGTGTTCGGAGAGAAAAAATCAGAGAGAAGGATTCATCGCGTTTTACGATACGGATCCGCCGCCAAGCCCTAAAGTCTCTCGAAAGGGCTGATCTGGAGTCCGTTCGGGGCTCCAAAGAGGGGAATCCGTCGCCATCGTCATCATCAACCTTCCTCCATCACCAATTTCATGATGCTCACCGCCGTGCGTGAGTAATTCCATCGTAGGCTTGCTGGACGGTGATGGGCTGGATGAGATTTATCATGTAATCGAGTTAGTTTTGTTAGGGTTTGATCCCTAGTATCCACTATGTTCTGAGATTGACGTTTCTATGACTTTGCTATGCTTAATGCTTGTCACTAAGGCCCGAGTGCCATGATTTCAGAACTGAACCTATTATGTTTTCAACAATATATTAGAATTCTTGATCCTATCTTGCAAGTCTATAGTCACCTATTATGTGTTATGATTCGTTAACCCCGAAGAGACAATAATTGGGATCATTACTAGTGATGACCGTAGTTTGAGGAGTTCATGTATTCACTATGTGTTAATGCTTTGGTCCGGTACTCTACTAAAGGAGGCCTTAATATCCCTTAGTTTCCAATAGGACCCCGCTACCACAGGAGGGTAGGACAAAAGGTGTCATGCAAGACATTGAGAGGTTCCCACAAAATCAAAGAAAAAGAAAATAACTTATACTAGAAAATGATGAAACATTGTACTCACATGAACAAGATGAAGAAGACATTGGAAAAGACTAATAACTTATACTAGAAAAAACAAAAGAAAATAACATTAGAAGTGCGAGCAAAAAGAAATGATAATAACATCAAAAGTACATTAATACATCAGTCAAAAAATACTATGGGAAATTTTTACATGCAAGGAAAACAAATTACAGAGCATGTTACTCATATATAACTTTAGGTACAAACAAGGGGACTAACCACATTCCTTTTCCCAGTAGATGATAATTTCCTTTTCAAGCATTTTACTTTTTGAAACAACAAAAGGACACTCATCAACCTAAAAAATGAAAATAACCAAAAACAAAATCAACTACTACAAAGAACGAAAAACACACTTGATTCATATAGAACTTCAAAAAGGGTTTTGGCAAAACCTCCTTCATCACCAGAAAGTTCTTGCAACACAGTGCTAGATACATCCATTTGGGCGACAAGTGATTCTGGGCAGAAGTAGTAACTTTGCGGTATATTACAGTGTAATATAGCACAACTCAGAGGGTAAACTCCAAGGTAAATTATCTCACAATTACAGAGTAAAACAACCTCGAACAATTATAGAGACAAAGCATACAAACTACAATGTCAACCATAGTTAAAATCCACAGTAATATTCTTGGGTATATTACAGTTAGCAAATTACAGTGTAATTGGGGATTATCGGACACGTTACAGTGTAATTCAGTGTTAACATCCACTGCAATTCACGAATAATAAGAAGCATGAAAATTACACAACATTTGCAGACCAACTGTTGAAGAGAATACTGTCAACAACTACCTAATTGGATACACATGCAGAGAAGAACTACACATGCAGAGGGCGAGCCAGACCAATCCCCCGTAAATCTGATACACAACAATAACATACTCGACCAAGCTAAAACACTTACAACTACAACAAAAATCACAAACCATGACCCTACCAGATGGTAGAATAACACATGTAGAGGGCAAGCTAGACAAATCAATACAGAGACAATACTACCAGTAGAAATCACAAACCTAACCCTATTAAGATGACCAACATCTAAACAAATTTAGATAAGTGAACAACCTATCAGCGCCTCCACCGAGGGAATAAAAATGAGAACACCTTAAACCTAACAGGGGAAGCACAAGCCAGAACAAACACACAAATTCATACATCTGACGCGAGCAGAGAGGCATCCATGGGAAACTACACAAACCACAAGCAGAACCAATGGAAAAATCTATAGAAGAGCAAAAACGCATCAAAATACAAATACCAACAATCCACAGACCAAGATCTGGAAGCTACACCAATAGAGACAGGGCAAATCGCATCAGAGAAAGGGAGAGACAAGGAACAACCAATTGGAGGAGCCCTGAATCGCAGGAAAAAGGGGAAGAGACAGGGAAAATCAAGCTCGAGTAGAGAGGGATCTCGGAAACGGCAAGACCTGACGGAATCGCCTCTTCTCCTGTGCCGCTCTCTGCCTATTGCTCGCCCAAAATGAAATGGAGAAAAAATTCAAAGGGCGGGGGGACAAGAACCATGCCCGAAAACCACAGATCTCAGCGTGAGATTGGACGGACAGAAAATTGAATGACGGTGAATTGAAAAACATTCATGTGTAAAATAGCAAATCCGTTTAAATATGTTCATATACTATATCTAAGATATTTCAAAGCAAATTACATGAAAATTGCATATGAACCCATAGTTTTTGTTATATTTGTGAAATACGTACATATTTGTACATAAAAAAGAGCATACTCAAAACATGGTGTACAATATCTAAAAATTAGTATATATACTACTTAATCATTGTTATATACTACATACTACATGTACATACTCTTGGTTTCGACAGATACTACATACAACAAGTGGTGGTACCTACCACTGCTTGTAGGAAACATTTGTTGATAGAGACGAGGGTCCCGATCTTTCGATGAGATGATAACTATCGATTTGGTGGAGTTGACTTTGACGATCCGACTACAAACATGCACGACGTTGCGCCTTAGCAATCGCTAAACCAATCTCCCGAGGTTACTGACGATGCTGGAAGCATGATTAGCCTGACCACGAAGGTCTATTCCTGCATGCAATCGAAGAACAAGCAAGAATATGATAATGCAATCTGAATATTGCGAATATAGATGAAGTTTTGATAAAGGTGGGGATCTGAAAGCAGTCTTGGTCTGGTCGTTGGACACAAACGAAGTACACGAAGTTGCAATGGCTAACTTTTAACTAAACAAATCCCCAGGAAAAAGCTACTAGATGATCTACTTATATATGATCAAGGGGTGGCGGCCAAGGAGGTGGAAGGACGTCCCAAGGCAGCCTAAAACTAACCCTAGATCATACAAGGCTCATGGGCCCAAGTGGAGGTGGTGCAACACCTTTGTACTTGTTGTTTGACTCGGATTCTGTGCAGCATCAGATTGTTTCGTCGATATCTCCATGCTCCGGTCGAATTTGATGGTGATTCCAATTGGGTTGGAAATAGCACGAAATATATTTTCCAAGAAAAAAAGAATCACCCAATTCGGAGTCCGTATGAAAATGTTGTTGATGTTTTGAGTCAGGTATGTCTGTGCAGTCCGAATCTGAATCCAGAACGTGAGAGACTTGAACTCTATCTTCTCTTGGCCCAAAAGTGACGTGAGAGGACCTTTTGAAAAGAACCTAAACTTCTCCTTTTCCCATATCTTCATATGTGGATTGTACAAATGTCTCATACACCTGCAATTAGACAAAACACAAAAGTGTGTGAAGTATTTTTGTTCTGCATAACATAAATAGATTATTGAATAGTTTGCACTAGAAATTACCTGACAAATATGCATATATGCAATATTTTTGGTCGTATCCAAGGTAGTCATGTCCTCATCATCCTCCCCTTCTTGAAAACAAAGCCGTCCTCGGCGTTGCTTAATCTGAAATGTGGCTAACAAAAGAGACATGGTGTACATGTTATATATGTATATGTCATCCATTTTTACTTCCCTTGATTTTTGCACATATGACACATGTATACATGAGTAACTTTCATAGTTCATAAAATCTAAAGCCAAAAAATTATCAAAAGAAGTAGAAGGCATGAAAATATTGCAACCCAGTTTGCACATATAAGTGAAGCTCTTATTCATTTCAAAAGATTGACAATGTTCATCATTAAAACAATCCCAACATTGGTGAATAAACCTTACTTGCATCAAATTTACATGCTACAACATGCTTAAATAAGCAAACATGCAATAAGTCATTGGACATAGAATCATCACCAAGATTAGATGTCATATCAAAATGATTAAACATTGGTTCTTTTGCATCAACAGTTAATTCAATGGGTGCATTCAAAATTGTTGGTATTTCAGTTATTTGATCACATGGCGCATTCATGACAGTAACAAGATTCTCTAAAAATAGGTGGTGTGCTCAAATCAACAAGTAACTCAACACATGAAGCATTCAAGTTAACTAGGCATGCATCATTCTCATGTGAAGTTATATCATCAATACCTGTATTGTTACCTTGTCGCAAAGACGTAGCTGATGTAGGTACGGATGTTGACAATGTACCATACTCTTGAGATGATGTCGCGCTCACAATCCGAGGTGGGGCTGCTCTATTAGGCGCAACGGTGGAGGAACCAACCGGCGGTGGTGAGCATGAACTAGAATAGTAGTTGTTGTAGTCACCCAATGCATCCTCCTATATCTGTCTCTCAAAGGTACAAGTGCGAACATACATACCAGTAATGCAACGAGGAATATACTGAAACCTTGCACGGATATCATGGTTCAAACCACCAAAAAATCAATTCATTGTATCATCCTCAGATTCTTCCATGTCACAATTCTAACATCCCAAAATTGATTGTTATGTTATGATAAATAAATTTTGGAATGTTATGATAAATAGATAGATTTAAATTGATTGTTTGCTTGTTGTGTGATTGATTGACTGAAAGTGAGTGAATTCGAAACTTTTTGAAAGTTAAATGAGAGGGAATTTTTGCTTTTTTTTTGCTTTTATGATCTTCGTGAATTTAAATTCTATTCAAATACAAAACCCTAGAGAGAAGATGACATGACTTCTTCCATTGAATTAAATGAAAAGGGCATTTGAAAATATTTTAATTTCATTTGGAACTATTTCCAATTCAGAAACTTTATGCAACTCAATGATTTTCATGAGTGAAGATAAAATGACTTCTTCAAATAATATGAAATATGAGTTGGAAGTTTCAAAGAAACCAAATTTAAAGTCCTTTTGAAATTATTTTCAATTTGGACTTATTTGGGCTTTATTCAAATTATTTTTCTCGAAAAATAAAATACACAGAAATTAGGGTAAAATGATTCCCTACATCAGAAAATTGGAGAGAGATAATTTTGTCACCATTTTGGTATTTTTAAAATGATTTTTATGAGGTTTTATTGCAACAGTAGCACTCTTTGCTTTATTTGAATTTTTTTGTGGATTTTATTTGACGCTAGAAAATTGTTGATGTTGTAGAAAATATTTTTCTAATTTTTTTGATATATAATATGCCTATATATAATTTTATTTTATTTTTGTTATTCGGTTTTTCTTCTGTTTCGATTTTAAAAAAATAACTCTACATGCGGCCCATAATTATTTACCGCCCACACGCGTAGCATAATGGCAGCGGGCGCCTCATCTTTTATTCTCTTAAATGGGCCAGGCCCAGCCAGCCTTTTTAGTTTTTTTTACTTAGGCCGGATTTTGTTAAAAAAACATCAGCTACGCGGCCAGCCGAACCGCCTTACGTGTTTAGGCCCATGCGACGCGCTTTCTCTGTTTTGTTTTCTTTTCATCTACGTGCGTATATGTTTAGTCCCACATTGCCTAGCATTTGACCCCTAAATCTCTTTTCTACCTATAAATATAGACCCATAGAGCCTCCAAAAATCATCTGATTCGGGTTAAATCAATATTTTGGTTTGACTAGATTCATTTAAAAAAAATATTTTTTCTCCTCTTCGGCGCGACTTCTGGAAGTTGTCTCTTCTCTCCGAAGTCGTCTTTTCTCTACCTTATAAAGGTATCTTTCTCCATTTTTTTATTCTTCCATAGTTTATTATTTCTAGACTAGTACGGTAGAATAATTAGATTATCAATTAGTCTATGTATTTATAAATTGGACCTAGAATTTTTTTAGCCGTAGCTATTTTTCTTCCGTAAAATAGCTTAGCCCTGATTTTTCAAATAGCCATAACTTTTTACTCGTTCATCCAAATTAGATGAAACCAGCGCCTATAGTTTTATCTTGTTTTCACCTATCCAGTGAACCTGTCACATCAACTTTTGAAATTTTCAAATTTGTTCAGATTCATATTCAAACTTGTTTTGATCATAACTTGAGTTTTATAACTCCAATTTAATTGATTCTTTTTGCAAATCGAAGCTCTTGACCTAAACTTTATGATAAGGCCAAATTCACATAATTTTGGTACTGTTAGAAATTGTTTTATGTTGAAAGAGTTATTTGCTTGGTTTTGATGTTTTCCGAATTGTCTTCTTCGTTCTTTCCGATCTTTTGAGTGATTGCTTATGTGTGGTTACTATTGCTTGCTCACGATAGATTGAACAGAGTGTGACGAGTAGAACTATCAAGAGTTATGAGTGCGAATCATCTTCATCAACCGTACAAGGCAAGTTCACACTTTGATCATATCCCTTTCGTACCCAGTTTTTATGCAATAGTTTCAACCTTCAAACATTACATGAGTAGGATTGATAACATGTAGGTATTGGGAAGTAGTTGATGAGGTAGGAACCTATTGTCCTGCATTCAAACCTTGGGAGTTACTACTACATTATGCTTATAATGTTCTGCTATGCTCGTTGACGTCGATTGTGTTTGAGTGTATTCATGATAGATGTGAGTATTCTTAACTAATGGTTAACTTAAGGTGGCAACTTAAATACACATCTAGGTGGATTGAGGCACGTGGGGAATCCAATGATTGCCTGTATTTTTTTGGAAATCCCGAGGTACCGTGTGATTCTCCTATGGACTGCCACCCAGTCTCAAAGGGATCATGAGATTATTCATGCTAGAAACTTCCGTGTGTAGCCACAAGCTATTATGGGCTCTAGCATAGTTGATTAAGTAGTGTGAACTCTTAAAGTGGTAGACTAGCAGATGTAGGGGATGTAGGTGGTACTGTCTACCCATCGTAAGGTGCTAACGCTTCAGAAAGACTGTGTCTCGGTCATCCGTTTCTCAAACACAATGTAGTGCGAGAAATCCAACGGAGGAGATCGAGTCATGTGGGGAAAAGTGCGCAAACCTCTGCAGAGTGTACACACTAATCATGGTTAGCCGTGTCCCCAGTTATGGACATCTTGAGTATCTGGTTCATGGATTATCATGTTGATCTCATCACTCTAAATTAATTTTGTTGGGTTATTAATTACCTTTTAATTGGGATTGAGATGGGCTTTACCGTTCTCAATGTTTTCAACCAACTTTGTAGTTAAATAAAATGAATTCCTTTGCAGTAGGGAAATATTGGCTTTTCGCAAAAACATGTTAACCATAGAGCCTCCACCAGCCAAATGTGCATGTAGTGATAGCTATTATTCATCATTATTCTATGGTGTGAATTTGTCAGTACATTCAATGTACTGACCCTTTGTGGCTGCAACGTCTCATGTTGCAGGATTCTTACGACGAGTAAGTGATATGTTAGGGTTACGATTTCTACACTCAACTTTGCCGTTGGTGTTGATGGGAATCCACAACCTTGTCGTTACTTCCGCTATTTTCGGATTGAGGTAATAGTATTTACGTTATTTTATACATGTGATTTACCTCTGTTATAAATCCTCGAGTACTGTGTGTGTCAGCATACTGATCCAGGGATGACACTTAAGCAGAGAGACTGACCGTTTGAGGTCGGGTCGCTACAAGATGTTATCAGAGCACATGTTGACTATAGGACGTGACCCCTAGAAACTGGCAAGCCCATAGGAAAAAAATTATCTACAACTTTATTTTCGAAAAAGATCTTTTACCTCTCTTCTCTTTCGAGCTTATTGAAATATACCTTTTTAGTGAGACCATACCCCCTTTTCCCCTTTTGACCACACGGAGATTCTGCTGATGAGACCAGTCCAAGAAGTACAAGATATCGAACAATTAGACCACTTCAGAATGAAAAGGATTTTACCGTGCATTAGAAGAATGGAAACTACAACGGTTGAAGACTCCGAAGACTAGGAGAATTTGAAGGCTCTAAAGAATTCCCAGAGTGAAGTGACTTGGAAGGCTCTGAATAGGATCCGCTTAAGTTACCCTCGTGCCCTTCTGAATTTCTTTACCAAAGAACCCCTGGCTTACATATTTTAGATGAAGAGCTTCACCCTGAACCAAAGATAACCCTATGAACACTTTTCCTATGATCCAGCCTTATGGAATTTGTCAAACTATTGAAGTTGCCGAATACCTAAGATGAAGGCGTATTGGAAAAAGATCAGAACATGGAGAGTAAAAACTCGAAGTTTTTGTCAAGAAACCCCTAAGGCAAAGATATCAATTATGGAAGATAGCTCATGGCAATAACATGGGCATAGACACGGCTATCCAGGGTGTTATTGTCCACGGTAGAAGGCTGATGGAGCATCAGTCAGCAAAGGATGCAGCTTTAACCTGAGCTGGTGCATCGCCAGGATCTGGAGTATTACATGAAGAATTTTAGGTGGGCCCTTAGGAAATCATATTTGACAAGGAGGCAATTCATGAAGAAATCTGGAACCAAAAATTGAAAATAGCCAAGCTGGAGGAGCAAAACCTCGTGATACAGGAGATTCATCAGTTTAAACCATAGAATGGTATAGGTATTTTCCCTTCTACAACGCAGTTGTTGCCAACCGTAGGTCATACGGTGAGGTTCAACCCAGACCCATTTCCTGCAGGAGAAACCATAAATTGTTGACCACCATGAGATATCGATAGTTGTTTAGTATTGACGCTAGACCCGTCAGCTCAGAAGACCCAGTCTCGGAATAACATTACCAAGATGAAAGGACAAAAGGATTGAGGAAAAGGTTATGCTGCTACCGGAAGGTCCCAGGGAAGGAATTATCCCGAAGATCTAAGAAGACCGACACTGCCAAGAAGAAGGATGGAGTATATGAATTTTGATGGAACCGTAACCATGTTTCTATGGGTGGTACCACCCCAGACCCCCATGATGGTCGATGGATTTTGAGAAGACCCCTGAACCTAACCTATTTCTTTCTAGCCTCTCCGAATCTCGAGGACAAGATTCATTTTAATGGCGGTAGGTTTGTAACATCCCAAAATTCTAAATTTTGGAATGTTATAATAAATAGATAAATTTAAATTGATTGTTTGTTTGTTGTGTGATTGATTGATTGAAAGTGAGTGAATTCAAAACTTTTTGAAAGTTAAATGAGAGGGAATAAAAGGACTTTCCCAAACTTTCATTTTTGCTTTTATGATCTCTGTGAATTCAAATTATTTTCAAATACAAAACCCTAGAGAGAACATGACATGACTTCTTCCATTGAATTAAATGAAAAGGGCATTTGAAAATATTTGAATTTCATTTGGAACTATTTCCACTTCAGAAACTTTATGCAACTCAATGATTTTCACGAGTGAAGATAAAATGACTTCTTCAAATAATATGAAATATGAGTTGGAAGTTTCAAAGAAACCAAATTTAAAGTCCTTTTGAAATTATTTTCAATTTGGACTTATTTGGGCTTTATTCAAATTATTTTTCTCCAAAAATAAAATACACAGAAATTAGGGTAAAATTATTCCCTACATCAGAAAATTGGAGAGAGATAATTTTGTAACCATTTTGGTATTTTTAAAATGATTTTATGAGGTTTTATTGCAATAGTAGCACTCTTTGCTTTATTTGAATTTTTTGTGGATTTTATTTGATGCTAGAAAAATGTTGATGTTGTAGAAAATATTTTTCTGAAAATTTTGATATATAATATGCCTATATATAATTTCATTTTATTTTCGTTATTCGGTTTTCCTTCTGTTTCTATTTTTAAAAAATAACTGTACATGCGGCCCATAATTATTTACCGCCCACATGTGCAGCATAGTGGCAGCGGGTGCCTCATCTTTGTTCTCTTAAATGGGCCAGGCCTAGCCAGCTTTTTTAGTTTTTTTACTTAGGCAGGATTTTGTTAAAAAAAACATAGGCTGCACGGCCAGCCGAATCGCCTTACGCGTTTAGGCCCATGCGACGCGCCTTCAGTGTTTCGTTTTCTTTTCATCTACGTACGTATATGTTTAGTCCCGCATTGCCCAGCTTTTAGCCCCTAAATCTCTTTTCCACCTATAAATATAGACCCGTAGAGCCTCCAAAAATCATCTGATTCGGGTTAAATCAATATTTTGGTTTGACTAGATTCATTTAAAAAAATATGTTTTCTCCTCTCCGGCGCGACTTCTGGAAGTTGTCTCTTCTCTCCGAAGTCGTCTTTTCTCTACCTTATAAAGGTATCTTTCTCCATTTTTTTATTCTTCCGTAGTTTATTATTTCTAGACTAGTATGGTAGAATAATTAGATTATCAATTAGTGTATGTATTTATACATTGGACCTAGAATTTTTTTTAGCCGTATCTATTTTTATTCCGTAAAACAGTTTAGCCCTGATTTTTCAAATATTCATAACTTTTTACTCGTTCATCCAAATTAGATGAAACCATCGCCTATAGTTTTATATTGTTTTCACCTATCAGGTGAACATGTCACATCAAATTTTTGAAATTTTCAAATTTTCAAATTTGTTTCGATTCATATTCAAACTTCTTTTGATCATAACTTGAGTTTTATAACTCCAATTTAATTGATTCTTTTTGCAAATTGAAGCTTTTGACCTAAACTTTCTGATAAGGCCAAATTCACATAATTTTCGTACTGTTAGAAATTGTTTTATGTTGCAAGAGTTATTTTCTTAGTTTTGATGTTTTCCGAACTGTCTTCTTCGTTCTTTCCGATCTTTTGAGTGATTGCTAATGTGTGGTTACTATTGCTTGCTCATGATAGATTGAACGGAGTGTGATGAGTAGAACTATCAGGAGTTATGAGTGTGAATCATCTTCATCAACCGTACAAGGCAAGTTCACACTTTGATCATATCCCTTTCGTACCCATTTTTTATGCATTAGTTTCAACCTTCAAACATTGCATGAGTAGGATTGATAACATGTGGGTATTGGGAAGTAGTTGATGAGGTAGGAACCTATTGTCCTGCATTCAAACCTTGGGAGTTACTACTACGTTATGATTATACTGTTCTGCTATGCTCATAGACGTGGATTTGGTTTGAGTGTATTCATGACAGATGTGAGTATTCCTAATTAATGGTTAACTTAAGGGGGCAACTTAAATACACATCTGGTGGATTGAGGCACCTGGGGAATCCAGTGATTGCCTATATTTTTGGAAATCCTGGGGTACCGTGTGATTCTCCTATGGACTGCCACCCAGGCTCAACGGGATCATGAGATTATTCATGCTAGAAACTTCCGTGTGCAGCCACAAGCTACTATGGGCTCTCGCATAGTTGATTAAGTAGTGTGAACTCTTAAAGTGGTAGACTAGCAGATGTAGGGGATGTAGGTGGTACTATCTACCCATCGTAAGGTGCTAACACTTCTGAAAGACTGTGTCTCGGTCATCCGTTTCTCAAACACCATGTAGTGCGAGAAATCCAACGGAGGAGATCGAGTCTTGCGGGGAAAAGTGCGCAAACCTCTGCAGGGTGTACAAACTAATCATGGTTAGCCGTGTCCCCGGTTATGGACATCTTGAGTATCTGGTTCTTGGATTATCATGTTGATCTCATCACTCCAAATTAATTTTGTTGGGTTATTAATTACCTTTTAATTGGGATTGAGATGGGCTTTACCGTTCTCAATGTTTTCAACCAACTTTGTAGTTAAATAAAATGAATTCCTTTGCAGTAGGGAAAAATTGGCTTTTCGCAAAAACATGTTAACCATAGAGCCTCCACCAGCCAAATGTGCATGTAGTGATAGCTATTATTCATCATTATCCTATGGTGTGAATTTGCCAGTACATTCAATGTACCGACCCTTTGTGGCTGCAACGTCTGATGTTGCAGGATTCTTACGACGAGTAAGTGATACGTTAGGGTTACGATTTCTACACTCAACTTTGCCATTGGTGTTGATGGGAATCCACAACCTTGTCGTTACTTCCGCTATTTTTGGATTGAGGTAATAGTATTTACGTTATTTTATACATGTGATTTACCTCTGTTATAAATCCTCGAGTACTGTCTGTGTCAACATACCGATCTAGGGATGACACTTAAGTAGAGAGACTTGACCGTCTGAGGTCGGGTCGCTACAACAATGATGCATAAAAGATTTGAACTCTTGGTAGTAAGCATGAACAGTGTTGTTGCCTTGTTTAAATTGTTCAAATTTTCGAAGCAATTCACGACGATAGTAAGGAGGGAAAAATTGTTTTCTCATTACATATTTCAAATCTTTCCAAGTTGTGGGTTGGTTATGAATGTTTTTCTTACAATGCACACTCCACCAAACAGAAGCAAAACCAGTAAATGCCCTAGTGGTAGCTCGTACTCTCTCAAGTTCAGAAAAATCATGGTGAGTAAAGACTTGTTCTACTTCAAGCTCCCAGGCTAGATAAATAGCAGGATTAAATCTACCCTCAAATGACGGTAAAGAGATAAACTCACCATGTGCATGTGTTTGTTGTCCCAACTCTCGTGATGGTGAAGATGTGTGCGTCGCCCAAGAACTTCTATCTCCGAAACCTGTCATGATTAGTAGAAACAAGAAACAAAATTCAAGAATAATGTTCCTATGAACTACTAGGATGTGGTTGTAAAGTTCTCACAGTAAAGCAAATATCAATATCTTACAAGTTCTTATCATGCGGCAGGTGGTGACAGCCAACAAGCGTTGTCCAATAGCTCTGAAGATTGTGTAAAGCGATTGCCAGGGGAAAGTACGTATACATGGTGTAGAAATATGTGGAGCTGGGTTGGTTGTATATGGTAGCAAAAGATTAGCAATAATCAATTCAGAGATGCAATGTTGAATAAACGCTCAACGACGGTACTGTGTTGGTCCTAGGCTAGACCGGACTAGAGACACGAGCCTAGAACACTAATGAGGTCACGCCGTAGCACAACTAGCATCAATAAAAGATATGAAGTATCTCTCGACAGCAAAATATAAGTGAAGATCACAATAGCCGTAAAGATAATGATGTGAAACAACAGCCAAGCAGGATATATCAACAACTTTCCCTTCAACTTTCCTCTGGAAAAGTTAGCGCCAATTTTTTGATCATTTTTTTCAAGAATGGTATTGACTCAAGCTTTCAAACACAAAAGGAATCACTCAATTCCGAATTGATATGAGGAGTTAAAAAAATTCTAAAACTGGCCTAAAAACTGGAATAAGCTGTGTTCATGAACTTCGGAGGGCAAAAATACCTATTTAGAAGCCGATTTTGAGGTGCCAAATATTGAAATAGCTTCTGCAATTATTTAGATGCGCCTCGTCGGTATCTTTCATTTGAGTACTTGCGGAGCCAAAATGGACTTCGTATGAGGAAGTTTTG
This sequence comes from Triticum aestivum, assembly GCF_018294505.1. Lineage (NCBI taxonomy): Eukaryota > Viridiplantae > Streptophyta > Magnoliopsida > Poales > Poaceae > Triticum > Triticum aestivum. Next base: position 375,422,733 of record NC_057812.1, on the reverse strand, counting down.
CCTGTTTTACTGAACAGTGCACAAAACAGATTCCAATCCGAATTCAACTACAAGATTGAGTCTAGATAGATCCGAATTTTGATTTTTTTTTTCTTCTCTCTTTTTTTCCTCACACTTTTTTCTTTTTCTTTCTCTTTTTTTCTCTAACTTTTTATTTATTCTTTTGTCTCTTGTTTTTTTTCTCTGCCTTTTTTCTGTCTTTTTTCTTTCTCCCTCTTTCCAAGACAAACTAGATAAGATGTAGATTGGATCTAGCCAAGATGTGAACGACCTCAACTATGATTATGACAATGAACTATGGGTAGCACATGGTGGAAATTGATGGATGGGTGGTGGACAGCGGAAGGGATAACGATGCAGCGGCGGCGTGACTAATAGGAACAGAACTCGAAACTCTAAACGAACTAGAGACTAAGACCAGCAACTCGACACGACAATGCAACCGATAATTCAACTATGCAAGCAATGAAAATTAAAATTGCAAAGGCTCAGACTGGCTTGTACAAAGGATGAATAGATTTAACTTATTTTTGTGGCTTTTTCTTGGACAATAGGTAAGAAAATAAATCTAATCTAGCAAAAACTAGAAATTCTCACCGAGCAACCTGAAAACTGATACCACTTGATAGAGGCGAGGGTCCCGATCTTTCGATGAGATGATAACTATCTATTTGGTGGAGTTGACTTTGACGATCCGACTACAAACATGCACGACATTGCGCCTTAGCAATCGCTAAACCAATCTCCCGAGGTTACTAACGATGCTGGAAGCACGATCAACCTGACCACAAAGGTCTATTCCTGCATGCAATCAAAGAACAAGCAAGAATATGATAATGCAATCTGAATATTGCGAATATAGATGAGGTATTGATAAAGGTGGGGATCCGGAAGTGGTCTTGGTCTTGTCGTTGGACACAAACGAAGTACACGAAGTTGCAATGGCTAACTTTTAACTAAACAAATCCCCAGGAAAAAGCTGCTAGATGGATCTACTTATATTGGAGCAAGGGGTGGCGGCCAAGGAGGTGGAAGGACGTCCCAAGGCAGCCTAAAACTAACCCTAGGTCGTACAAGGCTCATGGGCCCAAGTGTAGGTGGTGCAACACCTTTGGACTTGTTGTTTGACTCGGATTCTGCTGCAGCATCAGATTGTTTCGTCGATATCTCAGTGCTCCGGACGAATTTGAAGGTGATTCCAATTGGGTTGGGAAGAGCACGAAATCTACTTTCCAACAAAAAAATGAATCACCCAATTCGGAGTCCGTATTAAAAAGTTGTTGATGTTTTGAGTCAGGTATGTCTATGAAGTCCGAATCTGAATCCAGAACATGAGAGACTTGAACTCTATCTTCTCTTGGCCCAAAAGTGACGTGAGAGGACTTTTTCAACAGAACCTAAACTTCTCCTTTTCCCATATCTTCATATGTGGAGTGTACAAATGTCCCACACACCTGCAATTAGACAAAGCACAAAAGTGTGTGAAGTATTTTTGTTCTGCATAACATAAATAGATTATTGAATAGTTTGCACTAAAAATCTCCTGACAAATATGCATGTATGCAATATTTTTGGTCGTATCCAAGGTAGTCATGTCCTCATCATTTGTCCTATATATATTCTGATCCTGGGATCAGAATAGTTATTTGGATCACGGTGCATCCTATATAGGGCCGATTAATGATGACCCACAAGTGTAGGGGATCTATCGTAGCCTTTCGATAAGTAAGAGTGTCGAACCCAACAAGGAGCAGAAGGAAATGATAAGCAGTTTTCAGTAAGGTATTCTCTGCAAGCACTGAAATTATCGGTAACAGATAGTTTTGTGATAAGGCAATTAGTAACGAATAGTAAGTAATAAAAGTAAATAAGGTGCAGCAACATGGCCCAATCCTTTTTGTAGCAAAGGACAAGCCTAGACAAACTCTTATATGAAGGAAAACGCTCCCGAGGACACATGGGAATTATCGTCAAGCTTGTTTTCCTCACATTCATATGATTCGCGTTCGGTACTTTGATAATTTGATATGTGGGTAGACCGGTGCTTGGGTACTGTCCTTACTTTGACAAGCATCCCACTTATGATTAACCCCTATTGCAAGCATCCGCAACTACAACAGAAGTATTAAGGTAAACCTAACCAAAGCATGAAACATATGGATCCAAATCAGCCCCTTACAAAGCAACACATAAACTAGGGTTTAAGATTCTGTCACTCTAGCAACCCATCATCTAGTTATTACTTCCCAATGCATCCCTCTAGGCCCAAACAATGGTGAAGTGTCATGTAGTCGACGTTCACATGACACCACTAGAGGGATGACAACATACATCTCATCAAAATAACAAACGAATACCAAATTCACATGACTACTTATAGCAAGACTTCTCCCATGTCCTCAGGAACAAACGTAACTACTCACAAAGCATATTCATGTTCATAATCAAAGGGGTATTAATATGCATAATGGATCTGAACATCTGATCTTCCACCAAGTAAACCTACTAGCATCAACTACTAGGAGTAATCAACACTACTAGCAACACACAGGTACAAATCTGAGGTTTGGATACAAAGATTGGATACAAGAGATGAACTATGGTTTGAGATGAGATGGTGCTGGTGAAGATGTTGATGGAGATTGACCCCCTCTCGATGAGAGGATCATTGGTGATGACGATGGTGATGATTTCCCCCTCCCAGAGGGAAGTTTCCCCCCTAGAACAGTTTCGCCGGAGCCCTAGATTGGTTCCGCCTCGTGGCGGCGGAGTTTCATCCCGTGAGCTAGCTTATGATTTTTTCCTCGACGAAAGACTCCATATAGACAAAGATGGGCATCGGAGGGCCACCAGGGGGCCCACGAGGCAGGGGGCGCGCCCCCACCCTCGTGGACGGTGGGTGGCCCCCCTCTGGTACTTCTTTCGCCCAATATTTTTTATATATTTAGAAACGTTCTCCCGTGAAGTTTCAGGACTTTTGGAGATGTGCAGAATAGGTCTATAATATTTGCTCCTTTTCCGGCCCAGAATTTCAGCTGCCGGCATTCCCCCTCTTCATGTAAACCTTGTAAAATAAGAGAGAATAGGCATAAGTATTGTGACATAATGTGTAATAATTGCCCATAATGCAATAAATACCGATATAAAATCATGATGCAAAATGGACGTATCAACTCCCCCAAGCTTAGACCTCGCTTGTCCTCAAGCGAAAACCGAAATCGAAAAATATGTCCACATGTTTAGAGATAGAGGTGTCGATAAAATAAAATATGGACACGAGGGCATCATGATTATTCTTAGAACAGCAATATATATATATATCTTCATATGATCTCCCATGCTAAAGTAACAATTCATTCACATACTCAAGTATGAAACAGAAACTTCATTGAAAACTAACAACTATAATCTCAGTCATTGAAGCAATTGCTATTTATCATAACATAGGAAAGAGTCAATATAAGAGCTTCTCAGCAATTCCACATACTCAACCATCTTTTAGTCTTTCACAATTGCTAACACTCACGCGATATTTATGATTATGAAGTTTTAATCGGACACAGAGAAAGACAGGGGCTTATAGTTTTTCCTTCCAACTTTTTACCTCAAGGGTAATGTCAACAATAATAGTTCATGCAAACCCACATCCAATTAGCCATATATATTAGGATCTTTCCAACACATTGCGCTTGCCAAAGGATAAAATGTAAAAAGGAAAGGTGAAGATCACCATCACTCTTATATGAAGTAATAGACAAGAATAAAAGATAGGCCCTTCGCAGAGGGAAGCATAGGTTGTCATGTGCTTTTATGGTTGGATGCACGAAATCTTAATGCAAAAGAACATCAGTTTATGTTGCCACTTGTGATATGGACCTTTATTATGCAGTCCATCGCTTTTATTTCTTCCACATCACAAGATCGTATAAATCTTATTTTATCCACAATAATAAGTCATACATATTTAGAGAGCAATTCTTATTGCTTGCAACGATGACAACTTACTTGATGGATCTTACTCAATCCATAGGTAGATATGGTGGACTCTCATGGCAAAACTGGGTTTAGGGATATTTGGAAGCACAAGTAGTATCTCTACTTGGTGCAAAGAAATTGGCTAGCAAGAGAGGGAAAGGCAAGCTCAACACGTGGGATGATCCATGACAATATAATTTATCTCAGTTGTAAGAAAACATAACCCATTACGTTTTCTTCCTTGTCCAACGTCAACTCTTTAGCATATCATACTTTAATGAGTTCTCACAATTATAAAAGATGTCCAAGATAGTATATTTATATGTGAAAACCTCTCTTTCTTTATTACTTCCTATTAATTGCAACGATGACCAAGACTATGTTTGTCAACTCTCAACAACTTTTATTCATCATACTTTTTATATGTGAAGTCACTACTCTCCATAAGATCCATATGATCTCTTTATTTCTTTTTATTTCTTTTCTTTTATTTTATTCCCTCAAGACCATAGCAAAATAATCAAGCCCTTGACTCAACACTAATCTTTATTATATATAGCTCACGGACTCGATACATAGAAGGATCATAAAGCAAAACTCACAACTAGATCATACTAAAACTTTATTCTACTAGATCAAGATATTACCAAAAGGATTGAACTAAGAAAAATGGTAAAGATAAAAGTGTGATGGTGATATGATACCAGGGCACTCCCCCAAGCTTGGCAGTTGCCAAGGGGAGTGCCCATACCCGTGTGTTTATGTCTCCTTCGGGGGTGGTGATGTAATATTCTTGGCGATGATGCCCCGCAGGATACGATTCTCTTCTTCGAGCTTATTGACTTGCTGCTTGAGGTCCATTATTTCCTTACGGAGCTTGCCCGTGATGGCTAAAGCTCCCTTAACCCAAGGATGTTGCATAGCTGCGGGAGAACAAGTAACACTCTTTTTCATATTTTCATAAGAAAGAAATCTAGCATTGGAAGGGATGACCGAGTTTGGAATAGCCGAGCTCTGTAGTTCCCCCATGGTGAATCCCGCTCGGAAACAAGAAGTAACTTCTTCATCCTCCTCCATGGCATATATCCTTTTCAAATCGGCCACCATCTCTTCCTCAGTTGATGGCCCAAGTGGTCAGCATTGCTGTTTTCTCTTGGCCCCGGTGTCGGATGAGACACCCGACTCTCCCCGACTGACTCTTGAGAAGACATCTTGCTCTAAATCTGCAGCAGAAACAGCTCAAAACAAAGATAGAGGATATTTGCATGATACGGTGGTCAAAACCTTCGGGAGATTATATAATGAATTTTTACCGACCAAACGAAGTATCATGCAAGAAAACGGAGTCCGGAGAGCACACGAGGTGCCCATGAGGCAGGGGGCGTGCCCTCCACCCTTATGGAAGCCTCGTGTCCTTTCCGGTCTTCTTCTTATTTTCCTATTTTCTTAAATATCCCAAAATGGAGAATAATTGCCATTAGAACTGTTTTGGAGTCGGTTTACTTACCGTACCACGTACCTATTCCTTTTCGGAGTCTGAAATGTTCTGGAAAGAGTCCCTTATGTATTCCTCCGGGGTTACGGTTTCAATAACATTAGTTTCAACATTTATAGGATTACTTGAGATATAATGTTTGATTCTTTGATCGTTCACCACCCTCGGGTTTGTGCCTTCGAAGTTGTTGATTTTTATGGCACCGGAACGGTAGACCTCCTTGATGATGTAAGGACCTTCCCATTTAGAGAGGAGTTTTCCTGCAAAAAATCTTAAACGAGAGTTGTATAACAATACATAATCACCTACATTAAACTCACGTTTTTGTATCCTTTTGTCATGCCATCTTTAACTTTTTCTTTAAACAGTTTGGCATTCTCATAAGCCTGGGTTCTCCATTTATCAAGTGAGCTAAAGTCAAAAAGCCTCTTCTCACCGGCCAGTTTGAAGTCATAGTTGAGCTCTTTAATAGCCCAATATGCCTTATGTTCTAGTTCAAGAGGTAAGTGACATGCTTTACCATAAACCATTTTATACAGAGACATACCCATAGAATTTTTATATGCGGTTCTATAGGCCCATAATGCATCATCAAGTTTCTTGGACCAATTCTTTCTAGATCTATTGACAGTCTTTTGCAAAATTAATTTAAGCTCTCTATTGCTAAGTTCTACTTGACCGCTAGACTGTGGATGATATGGAGATGCAATTCTATGATTAACATCATACTTAGCAAGCATTTTATGAAAAGCACCATGAACAAAATGTGAACCACCATCAGTCATTAAATATCCAGGGACTCCAAACCTCGGAAAAATAACTTCTTTAAGCATCTTAATAGAGGTGTTATGATCAGCACTACTAGTTGGAATATCTTCTACCCGCTTAGTAACGTAATCAACAACGACTAAAATATGTGTATACCCATTAGAGGAAGGAAACAGTCCCATGTAATCAAAACCCCAAACATCAAATGGTTCAATAACAAGTGGATAATTCATAGGCATTTCTTGACATCTACTAATATTACCAATTCTCTGACATTCATCACAAGAAAAAACAAACTTAAGGGCATCCTTGAAGAGAGTAGGCCAATAAAAACTGGATTGCAATACCTTATGTGTAGTTCTGTCCCCAGCATGGTGTCCTCCATAAGCCTCGGAGTGGCACTTGAGTAGGATTTGTTCATGTTCATGCTCAGGTACACAACGTCTAATAACACCATCTACTCCTTCTTTATAAAGATGTGGGTCATCCCAGAAGTAATGTCTTAAATCATAGAAGAACTTTTTCTTTTGCTAGTATGTGAAACTAGGTGGTATAAATTTAGCAATGATATAATTAGCATAATCAGCATACCATGGAGCAGTACGAGAAGCATTTATGACAGCTAGTTATTCATCAGGAAAGCTATCATCAATAGGTAGTGGGTCATCAACAACATTCTCTAACCTAGACAAGTTGTCTGCAACGGGGTTTTCAGCAACCTTTCTATCAATAATATGCAAATCAAATTCTTGTAGTAAGAGAACCCATCTAACAAGTCTAGGTTTAGCATCTTTCTTTTCCATAAGATATTTAATAGCAGCATGATTAGTGTGAACAATTACTTTAGAATCAACAATATAAGGTCTGAACTTATCACAACCAAATACCACTGCTAAAAATTCTTTTTCAGTAGTAGAATAATTTCTTTGGGCACTGTCTAGAGTTTTACTAGCTTATTGAATAACATTTAATTTCTTATCAACTCTTTGTCCTAGAACAACCCCCTATAGTATAATCACTAGCATCACACATAATTTCAAATGGTAAATTCCAATCAGGAGGTTGAAAATAGGTGCAGAAACCAAAGCTTTCTTAAGTATTTCGAATGCTTCTACACAGTCATCATCAAAGACAAAAGGGACATCTTTTTGTAAGAGATTAGTCAGAGGCCGAGAGATTTTACAGAAGTCCTTAATGAACCTCCTATCAAAACCGGCATGACCAAGGAAACTTCTTATACCTTTAATGTCCTTAGGACACATCATCTTTTCAATAGCATCAACTTTAGCTTTATCAACTTCAATACCTCTTTCAGAAATTTTATGCCCTAAGAAAATACCTTCATTAACCATAAAGTGGCATTTCTCCCAATTCAAGACAAGATCAGTTTCTTCACATCTCTGCAAAACTCGATCAAGGTTGCTTAAGCAATCATCAAAAGAAGTCCCATAAACAGAGAAATCATCCATGAATACCTCAAAAATCTTTTCACAAAAGTCAGAGAATATAGCAGTCATACATGTTTGAAAGGTAGAAGGTGCATTACATAAACCAAAAGGCATATGTCTATAAGCAAAGGTACCGAAAGGGCAAGTAAAAGTTGTCTTCTCTTGATCCTCTTTTGACACAGGTATTTGAGAGAAACCAGAATAACCATCTAGAAAGCAAAAATGTGTATGTTTGGATAATCTTTCTTGCAATTGATCAATAAAAGGAAAAGGGTAATGATCCTTTTTAGTAGCTTTATTTAATTTGCGGAAATCAATTACCATTCTATAACCTGTAACAATTCTTTGTGGGATCAATTCATCTTCATCATTAGGAACAACAGTAATACCTCCCTTCTCAGGGACACAATGGACAGGACTTACCCACTGACTATCAGCAATGGGATAAATTATACCTGCCCCAAGAAGCTTTAGAATTTCTTTTCTTACTACTTCTTTCGTCTTAGGATTTAACCGTCGTTGGTGATCAACAACCGGTTTAGCATCCTTCTCCAATTTTATTTTGTGCTGGCAGAGAGTGGGACTAATGCCCTTAAGATCATCAAGAGTATATCCAATAGCATCACTGTGCTTCTTCAGAGTTTTCAATAATTTCTTTTCTTCATGCTCTGAAAGGTTAGCACTAATAATAACATGATATACTTCTTTACCATCAAGATAAGCATATTTAAGAGTATTAGGTAAAGGTTTAAGATCAAACACGGGATTACCCTTAGGTGGAGGGGGATCCCCTAGTATTTCAACAGTAAAGTTGTGTTTCAAAATAGGTCCCTGTTTAAAGAATACTTCATCTATTTCCCTTCTTTCATTCATAAACATATCGTTTTCATGGTCTAGCAAATATTGTTCTAAAGGATCAGTAGGAGGCACGGCAATAGAAGCAAGACCAATAATTTCATCTTTACTAGCTAATTCTTTATCATGGGGTTGTCTATGAAATTTAGCAAAATTAAACTCATGAGACATATCCCCTAAACCAATAGAAACAATATCCTTATTGCAGTCTATCTTAGCATTAATAGTATTCAAGAAGGGTCTACCAAATATAATGGGACAAAAGTCATCTTGTGGGGAATCAAGAACAAGAAAATCAGTAGGATATTTAACTTTCCCACACAAGACTTCAACATCTCTAACAATCCCAACTGGTGAAATAGTATCTCTATTGGCAAGCTTAATTGTAACATCACTCTCTTCTATCTCAGCAGGTGCAATATCATGCATAATTTCTTGGTATAAGGAATGAGGTATTGCACTTGCACTAGCACCCATATCACATAATCCATGATAGCAATGATCTCCTATTTTAACAGAAATAACATGCATTCCTACAACAAGTCTATGTTTATTTTTAGTATCAAGTCTAGCAATTCTAGCAGATTCATTGCAGAAGTAAATAACATGCCCAACAATATTATCGGCCAAGAGATCTTTAACCATAGAAACACTAGGTTCAACTTTAATTTGCTTAGGGGGTTTGGGTGTCTTAATATTACTTTTGTTAACCAGAGTTGAAGCTTTGGCATGATCCTTTATTCTAACAGGGAAAGGTGGTTTCTCAATATAAGTAGTAGGAACAACAAGATCATTATAAGTGATAGTCTTTTCTTCAACTTTAATAGGTGCAACTACTTTTACTTCAATGGGATGATTATATGTAAACCACTTCTCCTTAGGGACATCAACATGAGTAGCAAAGTATTCACAGAAAGAAGCTACTATCTCAAAGTCAAGTCCATATTTAGTGCTAAATTCACGGAAAGCATCGGTATCCATAAAAGATTTAACACAATCAAACTTAGGTGTTATACCCGACTCCTTACCTTCGTTGAGGTCCCAATCTTCAGAGTTGTGTTTAATTCTTTCCAGTAAATCCCATTTGAATTCAATAGTCTTCATCATAAAAGATCCAGTACAAGAAGTATCGAGCATGGAGTGATTACTGAGAGAAAGTCGAGCATGAATTTTTTGAATAATCATTTCTTTTGAGAGCTCATGATTGGGGCATGAATATAGCATTGACTTAAGCCTCCCCCAAGCTCGAGCGATGCTTTCTCCTTCGCGAGGCCAAAAATTATATATATAATTACGATCACGATGAACAAGATGCATAGGATAAAACTTCTGATGAAATTCCAATTTCAATCGTTGGTAATTCCATGATCCAATATCATCACATAGCCTCAACCATGTCAATGCATCTCCCTTCAAAGATAAAGGGAAGACCTTCTTCTTGATAACATCCTCGGGCATACCTGCAAGCTTAAATAGCCCACAAACTTCATCCACATAGATTAGGTGCAAATCGGGATGTAATGTTCCATCACATGTGAAAGGATTAGCTAGTAGTTTCTCTATCATACCCGAAGGAATTTCAAAGTAAACATTTTAAGTAGGTTCAGTAGGTTGAGGAGCAACCCTTTTCTCTACTGGTCGGGGTGAAGATACCCCGAACAAGCCCCTCAAAGGATAATGTTCCATAGTAACAAGTGACAGTAAATTTCAGCACACTATATAAATTTTTCCTTACCAAATTCACCCTACCAAAGGTGCTTCACTCCCTGACAACGGCGCCAGAAAAGAGTCTTGATGACCCACAAGTGTAGGGGATCTATCGTAGCCTTTTCGATAAGTAAGAGTGTCGAACCCAACAAGGAGTAGAAGGCAATGATAAGCAGTTTTCCGTAAGGTATTCTCTGCAAGCACTGAAATTGTCGGTAACAGATAGTTTTGTGATAACGTAATTTGTAACGAGTAGCAAGTAATAAAAGTAAATAAGGTGCAGCAAGATGTCCCAATCCTTTTTGTAGCAAAGTACAAGCCTGGACAAACTCTTATATGAAGGAAAACGCTCCCGAGGACACATGGGAATTATCGTCAAGCTAGTTTTCATCACGTTCTGATGAGGACATCAATACCATTGTTACACCCACAACCCCTGCTGCTATACATACTGGACCAATTACTAGATCTCACGCACGCTAATTAAATTATCAGGTACTTTCGTTTCTTGGTAATTATTCTAATGTTCATGAGAATATGATGCTGCCTAAATTGGATACATTTGATTTGCTTACAAATGAAGGGCCTGGCACGGATAAGAGGGATGAACACCAGAGCAAGACCAAGCATGGAGATGATGGCATGCGCAAGGGGATCAAGAACGGAGTTACAAGTGATGATTTCAGGCCTTTGAAGCCACCACAAGGAGTGCATGAAGCCTTGGATGAAATATACAAGATGCCACTTATAAATTTCGTCCAGAGGTTATTCTAGGTGCTGCGTCACCTTATTATTGGGCCAGGCCCATGTATTGTCGAAATACTTAAGTATAGGCTGTTTTTAGAGTCCGTATGTGTGGGGAAACAAGAGTTAGGGTTGATTTCGGACCCCTCCTCCAAGGGCCACGAAATTCCCCCCTCTTCCTCCATATATACAGCCCTTAGGGCGTCGTTTAGACTTTGGGTTTTGTTTAGATTAAAAGTTTGCCATAGCTGCAACTTCGCGTACTTCGTTTGTGTCCAGCGACCAGACCAAGATGTCACAGAACCCCACCTTGATCAATAAAGCTTTCATCTTATATTAGCAATATCCATATTGCAATCTCAGTTTCTTGCTTGTTCTTCGTTTGCTCGCAGGAAACAGGCCCTCGTGGTCAGGTTGATTGTGCTCTGGCGTGGTCAATAACCCCTCGGAGTTGGTTTAGCGATTGCTAAGGCGGGGCGTCCTCGCACGTTCGTAGTCGGATCGTCAAAGTCGACTTCCTCTAAAACGATAGCCACCATCTCATCGAAAGACGGGACACCTTTGCCTCTATCACGTTCATATGATTCGCGTTCGTTACTTTGATAATTTGATATGTGGGTGACCGGTGCTTGGGTACTGTCCATACTTGGACAAGCATCCCACTTATAATTAACCCCTATTGCAAGCATCCGCAACTACAACAGAAGTATTAAGGTAAGCCTAACCATAGCATGAAACATATGGATCCAAATCAGCCCCTTACGAAGCAAAGCATAAACTAGGGTTTATGCTTCGGTCACTCTAGCAACCCATCATCTACTTATTACTTCCCAATGCCTCCCTCTAGGCCCAAACAATGGTGAAGTGCCATGTAGTCGACGTTCACATGACTACTTATAGCAAGACTTCTCCCATGTCCTCAGGAACAAACATAACTACTCACAAAGCATATTCATGTTCATAATCAGAGGGGTATTAATATGCATAATGAATTTGAAAATATGATCTTCCACCAAGTAAACCAACTAGCATCAACTACAAGGAGTAATCAACACTACTAGCAACCCACAAGTACCAATCTGAGGTTTGGATACAAAGATTGGATACAAGAGATGAACTAGGGTTTGAGATGAGATGGTGCTGGTGAAGATGTTGATGGAGATGGACCCCCTCCCGATGAGAGGATCGTTGGTGATGATGATGGTGATGATTTCCCCCTCCGGGAGGGAAGTTTCCCCGGCAAAACTGCTCCGCTGGAGCCCTAGATTGGTTCCGCCAAGGTTCCGCCTCGTGGCGGCGGAGTTTTGTCCCGTGAGCTAGCTTATGATTTCTTCCTCGACGAAAGACTCCATATAGCCAAAGATGGGCATCAGAGGGCCACCAGGGGGCCCACGAGGCAGGGGCGCGCCCCCACCCTCGTGGATGGTGGGTGGCCCCACTCTGGTACTTCTTTCTTCCAATATTTTTTATAAATTCTGAAACGTGCTCCCGTGAAGTTTCATGACTTTTGGAGATGTGCAGAATAGGTCTCTAATATTTGCTCCTTTTCCAGCCCAGAATTTTAGCTGCCGGCATTCCCCTGTTCATGTAAACCTTGTAAAATAAGAGAGAATAGGCATAAGTATTGTGACATAATGTGTAATAACAGCACATAATGCAATAAATATCGATATAAAAGCATGCTGCAAAATGGACATATCAATTAACATGTTCCCGAGATCTAAAAACAAGAACTGAACCCCACCTCCCACTTCCACCTCTCGGCCCCCATCCCCACAGCGGCGCGCCTCCTCCCCCACGACCGATGCGCCACCTACCCTCCTCCCCGCGGCCGGCGCACTAACTCCCTCGCGACCACCTCATCCACCGCCGCAGCCGCCTCCCATCGTCATCGGCCGCGGCGCGGCCCTGGATCCCTGTGCGCCGCCCTAGGGCCTTGGTTCTCGAGCGCCATGGCCGGTCCCCGGATTCCACGAGCGGCCGCTAGCTCCCTCCCCCTGAATTCACCGTGGTGGTGGCCTCGCTCCCCTTGAATCCAGCGAGGCGATGACCTTCCTCCCTCCCGCTGAGTCCACCACGGCGGCGACCTCCCTTCCGCTGAATCCACCATGACGGCGGCCTCCCCCTGCTTCCACAACGGCGGCGCCCACCCTCCCACGTGCTTCTAGCAATAAAAGCACATGTGCTATTCACCTACGTCATACTCCTCGTCGGGCCGTCAACCTCATGAGCTTCGCTGCCCAATCCATCATTCGCTGCTATCCCAGCTGCAGCGGCCCACTCCTTCCCTTGGGCCCCTCCACCCCGCTGGTCGTCAACGCTTGATAACCCACAAGTATAGGGGATCGCAACAGTTTTCGAGGGTGGAGTATTCAACCCAAATTTGTAGATTCGACACAAGGGGGGCCAAAGAATATTTGAAGGTATCAGCAGCTAAGTTGTCAATTCAACCACACTTGGAGATTAATTATCTGCAGCAAAGTGATTAGTAGAAAAGCAGATTGATAGTAGTGCCAGCAGCAATAGTAACAGTAACAGTGATAGCAGTAATTTTGTAGCAAGTGTAACAGTGAGAATAGCAATAGTAACGCAGCAAGATCAATAAGGATAAATTCGTAGGAATTGAATTGGTGACTTGTTAGATGATATTCATCATGAGACAGTTATAACCTAGGGCGATATGGCACTAGCTCCAGTTCACCGATATAATGTAGGCATGTATTCCATAAATAGTCATACGTGCTTTATTAAAAGAACTTGCATGACATCTTTTGTCCTACCCTCCCGTGGCAGCGGGGTCCATATTGGAAACTAAGGGATATTAAGGCCTCCTTTTAATAGAGAACCGAAACAAAGCATTAACATACAGTGAATATATCAACTCCTCAAACTACGGTCATCACCGGGAGTGGGCCCGGTTGTTGTCACTCCGGGGTTCCCGGATCATAACACGCAGTAGGTGACTATAACTTGCAAGATCAGATCTAAAACATGGATATAATGATGAATTCATAAACGCTTCAGATCTGAGTTCATGGCACCCGGGCCCAAAGTGACAAGCATTAAGCATGGCGAAGTCATAGCAACATCAGTCTAAGAACATAGTGGATACTAGGGATCAAGCCCTAGCAAAACTAACTCAATTACATGATGAATCTCATCCAACTCCTCACCGACCAGCGAGCCTACAAAGGAATTACTCACTCCCGGTGAGGAGCATCATGGAATTCGCGATGGAGAAGGGTTGGTGATGACGAAGAACAAAGACCCCCCCTCTCCGGAGCCCCAAACAGACTCCAGATCTGCCTCCCCCCCCGAGGAAGAACAAGGCTTGGCAGCGGCTTTGTCTCGTGGATCGTGATAATTCTGTTTCCCTGGTATTTTTCTAGAAATATGTGATTTTATAGTATCAAGGGGGTCGTCAGCGGGACCACCAAGTGGGTACAACCCACCTGGGCGCGCCAGGAGAGGGGGCATGCCCTGGTGGGTTGTGCCCATCCAGGGGCCCCTCTCTGGTGGGTCTTGGCTCCAGTAATTCTTATTATTGATATAAAAAATCCTCAAGAAGTTCCGTTCCATTCCGAGAACTTTTATTTCCGCAAAAAACAACACCGTGATAGTTCTGCTGAAAACAGCGTCAGTCCGGGGTTAGTTTCATTCAAATCATGCAAATTAGAGTCCAAAACAAGAGGAAAAGCATGAGAAAAAGTAGATACGTTGGAGACGTATCAACTCCCCCAAGCTTAAACCTTTGCTTGTCCTCATGCAATTTAGTTGATAAACTAAAAGTGAGAAAGAAAAACTTTTACGAGCTCTTTTACAATTGTTTTGTATAAATAAGCTTAAACAACACCCAGGTTTTCAGCCAATCATTATAACTAACCATGTCGACAATAACTATTAAAGATTATAATGACTCATATCAATAACATAACCAGCTAGTGAGCAATAATAAGATATCTCAAATGGCAACATGTTGTCAAAACAACCATGATATAATATGACAATAATGGTATGTCGCTAGCCCTTTCTGAGACAGCAAAACATAAATGCAGAGCACCTCCAAAGTTCAAGCAGCGACCAAAAATTGTAATTCATGGTAGAAAAGATCCAATCATGATGCACCCAACATTAGCTACACACAATGCATAAATCATGACCGTTGTGCTCTACTCAGTTTCTGGCGCTTGTTTTAGAGGGTGATGACACAACATAAAAGTAAATAGAAAGTCCCTTCGCAGAGGGAAGCAGTGATTTGCAGAGGTGCCAGAGCTTAGTTTTTAAAACAGAGATAAATGATATTTTGAGACATGCACCCTTCTCATTCACTTCACAACCACCAGTTATCAACATCTTCCACGCTAAGCACGCTAGTGGCGGTTCCCAAGTGGTAAAAACTAAAGGTTTTGAATCCATTGGGAGTTTTTGTTTAATTATTTCAGAGATGAAATCTTTTTCATGTTTGCAGTTTCGGACTGGGCATCCCTATTACTGCCCATTTTCTCATGCGATGGCGAGTGAATAAACACTCGACCTGAGAATAACCCGCTTAGCACGGAAGATATCGATCCAGGCACACAAAACGGATAATTTTTTAGAAGTTTTTAGAGGTGGCACATGCAAATTTACTTAGGACGGTAGGGTAATACCACATATAGGTAGGTATGGTGGACTCATCTGGAATAACTTTGGGTTCAAGGTTTTGATGTACAAGCAGAGTCCCCAGTTAGTACAGGCGAAGGCTAGCAATTAAGATTGAGAAGCGGCCAGCTAGAGAGCAACAACGATCATAACCATGCATTATGCGTAAGTAACATTGGACACTAGCATTTGTAGGATATGAACACCATGAACATAAACATTATAGAGGCTATGGTTTTGATTCAACTACATGCATGAACATGTAGCAAGTCAAGCCACTTGAACATTCAGAGGAGGATACCATATCATCATACTACACCACAATCATTTTAACGCTATGTTGATATTCAAGATAAATCATTATTAACTCCCACCTACTTATGCATGGCATGAGTAACTATAATATCTAATTGTTATTGAAAACATGTTTAATCATAACGGGTTGAATCATGGACGCTAGGTTAAACATATTTACACGGACAAGACAGGTCGAGCTCATACCAGTTTCTCTTTGCCACGGCGAGTTTATCGAATGTCGTCATTATTGCCTTTCACTTGCACGACCGAATGATATGAAAATAATAATAGTGCAAGAGTGCCATGGACTAAGTTGGAATCTGCAAACATTTTATTCAATGGGAGAAGACAAGGTAAAATGGGCTCTTTATTAGTTCAACAATTATTCATATGAGAGCCACTCAACATTTTCATCATGGTCTTCTCCTCGATACAACTCGAATAAAAGAAAAGAATTTCAGAGAAACACACTGAAATATTTTTGGAGTTCTTGGTTTTCTTTAGTAAGCAAATAAAAGGGAAAAGCAAAAACGAGAAAAAATATTTACACGGGAAAGCTCCCAACAAGCAAAAGAAGAACAAGGAAATCTTTTTGGATTTTCTTTTTAGTACTACTACTAAGCATGCATAGAAAGTAAATTAACTACAACTTTTTTTTTGGTTTTTCTAAAGTTTTTCAAACACACAAGAAGAAAGCAAAAAATAAATCTAACCATGGATGATACAATGAAAAAGTGAGAACACCAACAAATGGAATAACTAGATATGAATGTAAAGTCGGTGAGAGACACATACTCCCCCAAGCTTAGGCTTTTGGCCTAACTTTGTAGTCGATTAGTAGCCTGGATAATAGTCGGCGTGGTAGCTCATGGAGGCTCTCGGTGCGGATGCCTCAGCACGCCGTGCTGCCACCACTGTCGCGTTATGAGCTCGGGCCTCGCTCTCAAGGACAAAATATCTTTCCTTGCTGTGATAATCAAAGAGAGCAGGCGCAGGCAAATATGTGTCCACAACATGTGATTGGTTAAACAACAAATTATAAGTGAAGTTATCAGCCCTTCCCTTAAGAATTTTGTGATCTTTCAAAGCATCAGAATCTAAATACCAAGTGGGTAGGATAGGATCAAAGGGCAAAGGTGAGACACCCAGCCCTCGTGCTAGACATGTGGCATAAATTCCACCATAGAACCAACCACTTTTAGCATTGTGATGTAGTCTGCATGCAACAATCGCTCCAAGGTTATAATTCTTTCACCAATGAGAGCGGTGTGAAGGAGGCTCAAATCTGGCGCACAAAGTATGCTACAGTCATCCTTGCCGACTATGCATTTCCCGTTAAATAATGCAAAATACTGAATTGCGGGAAAATGAATTCTCTTTATTCTTCCCTGCCTCACTCCCCTATTTTCACCATAGCAAAGGCTAGTCAAGAAAGACTCGTACTCAACTGTTGGTGGCTCATCAAGTGAACCTCAAAATGGCAGTTTGCAATGGTAAGAAAAATTCTCCAGTGGGATAGTATAAGGATTATCATAAATCATAAACGATACCCTAGACTCACGAGGAAAATGTTTAAATCCCTTGACAAATGATTCAGTGAGACGTTGGTGTTCTGCACACTTATCTGATAGGTAGGGACCGAGGCCGGCATTGTGAACATATTGCTCAAATTCCTCCTTAATGCCCACACGCACCATATATTCATCACTAGGCCATAAACATGTCTTGGTGGCGGCATCTCGCGTGGAACTTTCACTTGGTTCAACATAAGACCGACGAGCAGAACTGTCACTAGAAGATGCCTCCGAGGATCGTCTCCTCGAAGAACTCCTTCCAAATAGGTTCATCATGTCCGCATACAATTTTCTGAAAATAAAAAATTTTGAATGACAAAAATTTGTCAACAAATCTTCGTAAGATTGATAGCAACTACTCATAGGCATACCTAGAGGCCATAACAAGCATTCAAACTACTTAGAACACTAAGAATTCAACATGCAAGCACATCTATAACAGCACCAAGAGTAGCTAATTATTCAAAGTATAAGCCACTAAAACAAACACTAATTGGACAAATGGTGGAGTCACATACCAAGCAACAATCCCCTGAAACAGTTTCGGAATCGGAGCTTCGAGCAAAGAGATCGAAATCCACGGGTTTGAGCTCAATAACAAGGGAGAGAGAGCAATGGGGATTTTTTTCCTGGAGATAAGTGATGATGTGGTATGAAGAGGTAAGTGAGGGGGGCCATGTGGGGACCACAACCCACCAGGGCACGCCCAGGTGGGTTGTGCCCACCTGGTGCACCTCCCTCTGATGATATTTGCACCAAAAATTCTCAAATATTCAAAAACAATCATATTAAATTTTCAGGGCATTTTGAGAACTTTTATTTTTGGGTCATTTTTTATTGAACGGGAAATTTAGAAAACAGACAAAACATGGCATTTTATTTTATTTAACTAATCAAAACAGAGAATAAAAAGTAAGGATAGAACGTAGTGCTTACTAAATTCATCAACTTCATACCGTTCAAAAATGATCCATTAATAAGGTTGACCAAGTCTTATTAACAACCACTTTCGATTAGCATGAAATCAAAGAACTTTTGTAAATCACTAAGTTACCTCAATGGGGATATGCATTTCCCCAACAATAAGTATTTCATATTTCTATTTAACAGTACGTAGAGGTATTTGAAAACTTCCAATAGTGATTGTTGGAGATTTTTCAATAACATTAATACCATTCACTTGGAATTGTTTCTTCAAAAAGTGCATCGTATGCTCATTACCATTAATATGAAAGGTGACCTTGCTTTTATCACTACTAGGAAAAGGGCTAAAGATGAAATTGACACTAATGACGCACCAGAGAAGTGGTGCGCCACTACTATTTACTAATGGCGCACCACGTGAAGATACGCCATTAGTGTGTAAGACACTAATGGCGCACCAGGCACAAGGTGCGCCACTAGTAACAAAATGTTTTTTTTTTCATTTTTTCAAACATACTAATGGCGCATCCGGGCAAAGTGCGCCATTAGTAGTTAGAACTACTAATGGCGCACCAACCGTTGAGTGCGCCACTACTGTATTCATTTTTTTTACTTTTTTGCAAAACTACTAATGGCGCACCATCGCATAGTGTGCCATTACTAGTTCAAACTAGTAATGGCGCACTGTGCCACGGTGCGCCATTAGTATAAAAATTATTTTTAATACTTTTTTGCAAAACTACTAATGGTGCATGTATGTGTGGTGCACCCTCCCCCGCTCCACCGCCGCCGACGAGCACCCCCCGCACCATCTCCCCCGCTCCACCGGTCGCCGCCGCC
>NC_057812.1:375386064-375402633 GCF_018294505.1 Triticum aestivum | reverse complement strand
GTTGCCGACGACCCACCGCGCCCTCTCCCCCGCACCCTCCCCGGCCCGCTCCACCGTCACAAATGAATGCAACTAAAATTGCAAAAAAAAACAAATTTGTTTATATTTTCAAATAACAAATTTGATGATATTTTAAAATAATAAATTTGATGATATTTTTTCATATTCATAAATATTTTCAAATAACAAATTTGATGATATTTTTTAAAAAATTATTACTTGTTTTAGAAAAAATATTACTGTTATCATTTAAACAAGTTTGAACATATTTAAACACAAATAAATATCAAACAATATTTTAAATGCATAAAAACAAAAATTAGGGAGCCTGGGAATCGAACCCAAGACCTCCTAGTGTGTGTGCTGCGTGCTGACCAGTCGGGCTAGTGGGCGTGTTCTGATGGAGATAGGGTTAGGTGGAATATAACCTGACCAGTCGGGCTAGTAATTAAAACAAAATTCTAATGGTGCACCAGGGGTAGGTGCGCCATTAGAATCGTCATACTTATGGCGCACTAGGGGGAGGTGCGCCATTGCTAACCCTCCCCCACTCCATCTATTCCCCTCGCACTTTGTGGCCTCCCTCCCTCGCCAGATCCCCCACTCGACCCCAAACGTACATGGCCGCCCCTTGCTCCGCCCCCTCCGTCCGCCGCGCCTGCACATCGTCGGCGCCGCCGTTGCCATTGTGGTCTTGCGCTGCCCCGACGCCGCCGCCCCGACCCCCGCGGGACTCCACCCCCGCCGCCCCCGCGCCCCCCGAACGGGATCGGCCGAGCGCGTGCCTCCCACTCCTCTCCTCTCCTCCTTCCTCCGACGAGTGAGGGCCTCCTCCGGCCCCTGCAGCAGCCGGCGAGCACGGCCCCGACGCAGCCACCCCGCCTGCCCCTGCCGTCCTCCGCCACCGGCCCCTGCTCTCCTTCGACCGCGGCGAGCGAGGACCCAGACGAGCTCGGACCCCGACCCCGACCCCAACCCCTCCGGCGACCAGGTACCTCTCCTCCTTCCTCCTTTCTCCCTCTCTCCACCATTCCCCATTCCGCTGCTGCCTCCGGTGGCCGCTCGCTGCCTTGCACACCCGCGCACGCACCTAGCCGTGCCGGCCCTGCTTGTCGTCCCGCGCGCGCCCCTGCGCCTGCCTGAGCTGCTTCTGCTTACTGTACTGCTAGCTAGCTTTTCAATTTTTACATTGACTAGCCTCCTAGATAGACCCTAATCTATGGTTAAACAACTGGTAAAATGACTAAATAAAATATGAGTAGGTAGTATATGATCAATAGGCAATACTAGTGGATATTAGGCCTTTTTACAGGCAATAATAGTGGGTGATGTACCTGGATGTCTGTGGGCGATGCTCTGGTGGTATGTATGATGTCTCCGCTTTTTTTGAGATTGCTGCTGCTATCTCACCAGATTATATGTAGTGTGTCATTCTTGCTATGGTCATGTAAGAGAAATGCTTTGCCTTGCTAATTTTACCATGAGATTTGGGGTAATCAGCTAGTTCTGGTCAAAGCAAGTGGTTTTCCTGAGCTATGCCTTGGTTAGAAAATGATGCATGATGGTTTGTTTAGAAGAGGAATAATCCGAGGATAGCACGTATCATGGGGTCAAACCTGGGACCCCTATTGTAATTTGATTTTGATTATTAATTTTTCTGTGAGCAGATGAATTACAATGTTTGTGTTGTAATGAAACTTGAGCTGAAATAGAACTTGACAGCCTGTACAGTGAATATATACAGTCATTGTAATTTTTGGGAGTAATTTTTGGTGTCAAATCACTCAAGCAGTAACTAAAGTTTTAAACTGAACTTGACACAATACTATTCAGTTAATTTTCTTGGACAGTAGTATGTATGCTCATCACTTTATGTATGGTGTTATGCACTGTTATCTCTGTTCAGTTGATTAATGAAGCACTAGGCTCATCCATGGTACAAGTTCACCTGTGAACACTTGAAATTAGTCAGGACATCCCGTACTGATAGATGTAAATTGTGTCTAGTAGGCTTTGAAGCACCGGTTTTTCCTGTTTCTAACTCCGAATCTGATATAAATCATACTGTTGGCATAAGTGGTCTTTTGTATATGTGCTGATGCTTGGTTAATATAAAGCTATAGATGATGTTGTAATTGTGATGATGCTACTTGTGATCTTCTGAAATGACCCATTGGCGACTTCATTACGCGGGGATAATGATATTGCAGGTACCCCGAGAGGCCCTTGAGTTTGCCGGAATGTCGATTAACTTCCGTTCCGGCAAATTCAGGTACTCCATATGTCCTATTTTCAGCAAAGGTCATGCTGAAATTTTCCGTGAATTTTAGGATGACTTTGCTAAAAATAGGACATATGGGGTACTTGCGACTAATGTTGATTATCTTCTGCTCAAAATTTATGCTGCTATAATGTTGTAAGGGTACTAATTGGTCTCTTCTGCTGCTTATCAGAGATGGGGGGAAGCAGCCACCGCCGCTCTGCCTCACCGGAGTACGAGTTGGATTCTTTCGAGTTCTTCACTATCATACTTTCTTCTTCAATATCAGCCACGAGGCAGGTATATAAAACGAGAGATCTCCCCTTCACCCATCTCATTATGATAACTCTGTTGTTTGCTACATCACTCCTTGTCCCAAATTGCAGAGGTTGCCTGACGCTTTTATGAAGATGCTGGGTGAAGATCCGCCAGATAATGTGAAGCTCCGACAGGCCGGCAGCGGGGTTTGCAGGCTGTGGGACATGGAGTTGGTGATCGAGGAGGGCCACATGTACTTGTGCCATGGCTGGGAGAAGTTCTGCAGTGCCTACGAACTGCGGACCGGGTACTTTCTTCTCTTGAGGTACGACGATGACGCCACAATGCTCATCGTGAAGGTTTTCAACAAGACTATGTGTCGCATGCGCTACGCTGAAGACAAAGATGCCAGTGTGTTCTGCCTCTTCTTATTCCTCCATATTTGGCTTTTTCTCACATTGATTGTTAACGGTCATTGTTGCATTTGGACAGGCAATGGGAACGGCAGCAGCGACACTGGCTACAGCCAAAGCAGCAGCGATTATGGCTGTAGCAAAAGCAACAACGATTCTGGCCTTAGCGAAAGCAGCAGCGATTCTGGCAGCAGCAAAGACAACAAGAAGGATGATCCGGACTGGAGTGGGGGAGAAGAGGAGCAGAGTGGGGATGAGGAGCTGCAGGATGACGATGGGCATCAGGCTGAGGATGACCTAGCGCTGGTGGTAGCGGACCAACGGCAAGAGATGGTGGTGGCTGACCAGGTGCAAGAGATGGTGGTGGCTGACCATGGGCAAGATATGGTGGTGGCTGACCATGGGCAAGAGATGGTGGTGGCTGACCATGGGCAAGAGATGGTGGTGGCTGAGGGTGGCCTCGCGATGGTAGTGGTGCCTGACAATTACCACGCACCGGTGGTGGCGCCGGCGATCCCACAGCCGGGCGACATGACCACGCCAATTATGGTAGAAGACTACATCCCACAGTTGCCTCCACTGCCTCCACTGCCTCGCCGCTCTTGGCGCATCAGGCTGAGGAAGGAGAAGGAGAAGAACAATGAGAACTGAACTATGTCAGGTATGTCAGATCTCCAAAATGATATATATATATATATACTTAGTTACCTATTTATCTCTAATATGCTTAGTTTCCTATAGGTTAGCTCCAAAATTACTTATGTTAGCACAAAATGATCAAGATTACATAATAAGCTTATAGTCTTCTTCTTATTCTTCTTCTTATCCAAAATGACATATGTTAGCTTCATTTTACCTAAGTTGGCTCTAATATGCTAACTTAGAGCTTATATGCTTAGTTTCCTATAGGTTAGCTCCAAAATTACTTATGTTAGCACAAAATGATCAAGTTTACATAATAAGCTTATAGTCTTCTTCTTATTCTTCTTCTTATCCAAAATGACATAGGTTAGCTTCATTTTACCTAAGTTGGCTCTAATATGCTAACTTAGAGCTTATATGCTTAGTTTCCTATAGGTTAGCTCCAAAATTACTTATGTTAGCACAAAATGATCAAGTTTACATAATAAGCTTATAGTCTTCTTCTTATTCTTCTTCTTATCCAAAATGACATAGGTTAGCTTCATTTTACTTAAGTTGGCTCTAATATGCTAACTTAGAGCTTATATGCTTAGTTTCCTATAGGTTAGCTCCAAAATTACTTATGTTAGCACAAAATGATCAAGTTTACATAATAAGCTTATAGTCTTCTTCTTATTCTTCTTCTTATTCTTCTTCTAGTCTTCTTCTTCTTCTCTTCTTCTTCTTCTTATTCTTCTTCTAACTTCTTGTTTATCATTTTGCAGATTTGATTTAATTCACGGAAGCTTGCATGGATGGAGTTCTTCTTTTCCATTTGTGTTTTTATTTCGTATCAATGTGAAACTTTTGTGAATTGATGGATAACAGTGTTGAATGAACATTGTGAAACTTTTGTAATATGTAACGATGGAACTATGTGTTGGCTATGTATGTATATATGATGAAACTTGTGTGTTGGATATGATCTGGTGGACGCAAGTAACATCGTTACATATGGCCCCCTGTATGTAAGCTAAGCAGATCTGTGTTGTATGTTATCTCTAATATTTTTTAACCTGTGAAAATATTAGAAATGAAAAAAAATTCCTAATATTCATACTAGTGGCGCACCACACAAGACACTAATGGCGCACTATTATAATCACACTAATGGCGCATCACCCAATAGTGCGCCATTAGTATGCCAAAGCACATGGTTAAATATGGCCCCCTGGGAGGCATACTAATGGTGCATGGTGTTCTGTACTAATGGCGCACTGCTCGGTGCGCCATTAGTATACCAGATACTAATGGCGCACCGGTGGTGCGCCATTAGTAAGAAATACTAGTGGCGTGATACTAATGGCGCACCAGCAGTGCGCCATTAGTGGGCAAAACTGGTGCGCCATTACTAGCCCTTTTCCTAGTAGTGTATTGCAATCAATAACAGCCCCTGCAGTATTCCAGAAGGGTCTACCAAGGATAATCGACATGTTGTCGTCCTCGGACATCTCAAGTATAACAAAGTCAGTCAAAATAGTA
This sequence comes from Triticum aestivum, assembly GCF_018294505.1. NCBI lineage: Eukaryota > Viridiplantae > Streptophyta > Magnoliopsida > Poales > Poaceae > Triticum > Triticum aestivum. Next base: position 375,397,539 of record NC_057812.1, on the reverse strand, counting down.
ACATTAGCAACAAGAACAGGCACATCCTCACATATACTGATAGGTATGGCAGTTGATTTGTCAGCCATTTACAAATATATTTTAGTAGGTGTGAGTTTATTCAAGTCAAGTCTTTTATATAAAGAGAAAGGCATAACATTAACACCAACTCCTAAATCACACAAAGCAGTTTTAACATAATTCTTTTTGATAGAACAAGGTATAGTTGGTACTCCCGGATCTCCAAGTTTTTTAGGTACTCCATCTTTAAAAGTGTAATTAGCAAGCACAATGGAGATTTTAGCTTCCGGTATTTTTCTCTTATTTGTGATGTTCTCTTTCATATATATTTCATAAGGAGGCATTTTCAAGATATCAGTCAAGCGAGTACGCAAAAAGACTGGCCTCACAATTTTAGCAAATCGTTCAAATTCTTCATCGTCATTCTTTTAAGTTGACTTGGGTGGAAAGGGCCTAGGTTTTTGAACCCATGGTTCTCTTTATTTACCATGTTTTCTAGCAACAAAGTCTCTCTTGTCATATCTTTTATTTTTAGCTTGTGGGTTATCAAGATCAACAGGTGGTTCTATCTCAACATCATTATCTGGTTCTTTATAATTGGTTGGTCGAGAGTCTTCATGAACCTCATCATTATATTTTTCATTATCATTAGGTGAGTGGTCATTACCAGATTGAGTTTCAGCATCAGAGATAGAAATTTCATTATCATTATCAGGAGGTTTCTCTATTTCAGGTTCACTAGAGGCATGCAAAGTCCTATCATTTTTTCTTTTTCTTCTTCTTTTTAGAAGGACTAGGTGCACCAGTGTTGGATCTTTGTGAATCGTGTTCAATTCATTTAGGGTGTCCCTCAGGATAAAGTGGTTCCTGAGTCATTTTACCTCCTCTAGTTGCAACTCTAACAGCAAAGTCATGCATATTATGATTCATTTCATCAAGTAATTCTCTTTGAGATTTAGCAACATGTTCTAACTGAGTTTGAACCATAGAAGCATGCTTTCCAACACCTCTAACATCAGTTGACATTCTAAATAACAAGTCACTCAAGCGAGCAATCATATCAGAATTGTATTTCAATTGTTTCATAACATTTGCATTGAAGTGATCTTGTTTTCTAATGTAGTTTTCAAACTCATAAAGGCATTGACTAGGATGCATATTGTGAGGATTATCATTATCATTAAACTTCATAAAAGAATTTACCTCTACCATAGTCATGGTGTATTAAGCCCATTTATTTCTTCAATAGGAGGTAACTTTTTAACATCCTCAGCTTTAATACCTTTTTCCTTCATAGATTTCTTTGCCTCTTGCATATCTTCGGGACTGAGATATAATATACCCCTCTTCTTCGGAGTGGGTTTAGGTAGTGGTTTAGGAATAGTCCAATCATCATAATTTTTCAATATGTTATTCAATAATTCTTCATCTTGAGAAATAGTTTGTTCCCTGAAAACACAACCAGCACAACTATCTAGGAAGTCCATAGAAGCATCGGTTAGTCCATTATAGAAGATATCAAGTATTTCATTTTTCTCAAGAGGATGACCAGACAAAGCATTAAGTAACTGGCAAAGCGTCCCCCAAGCTTGTGGGAGACTCTCTTCTTTAGTTTGCACAAAGTTAAATATTTCCTGTAAGGCAGCTTGTTTCATATGAGCAGGAAAATATTTTTCAGAGAAGTAATAAATCATATCCTGGGGACTACACACACAACCAGGAGCAAGAGTATTGTACCAAGCTTTAGCATCACCCTTTAATGAGAAAGGAAATAATTTGAGAATAAAGTAATAGCGAGTTTTCTCGTCATCAGTAAAAAGGGTGGCTATGTCATTCAACTTAGTAAGATGTGCCACAATAGTTTCAGTTTCATAACCATGGAAAGATCAGATTCAACCAGAGTAATTAGCTCTGGGTCGATAGAGAATTCATAATCCTTGTCATCAATAAAGATAGGTGAAGTAGCAAACTTAGGATCACATTTCATTCTAGCATTCAGAGATTTTTCTTTATACTTGTGTAGTAATTTCTCTAGATCATCAATATCATTGCAAGCAAGAATATCTCTTGTTGTTTCTTCACTCATAACATAACCTTCCGATACCTTAGGCAATTCATATCTAGGAAGGGTAGTTCTAGCAAGTGTTTCAGGAGTTTCAGTTTCAAGCTCATCATCAGATTCAACACTTCATGTTGTATAACTCTAGCAATTTGTTTATCAAGAAATTCACCAAGTGGCACATCATCATTATCAAACAAGGTACTATCATCATCATAAGCATCATTCATAGTATAAGTAGCATCATCAATAACTTGCGACATATCAGAATTAATAGCATGTGGTGTTGTTGCAAGTTTACTTCTAACAGAAGGTGAATCTAAAGCAGAACTGGATGGCAGTTCCTTACCTCCTCTCGTCTTTGAGGGAAATATCTTAGTCTTAGCATCCTTCAGATTCTTCATAGTGATAATATGATAATAATCCCAAGTGACTCAACAAATATAGCTATGCTCCCCGGCAACGGTGCCAGAAAAAGGTCAAGATAACCCACAAGTATAGGGGATCGCAACAGTTTTCGAGGGTATAGTATTCAACCCAAATTTATAGATTCGACACAAGGGGAGCCAAAGAATATTTGAAGGTATTAGCAGCTGAGTTGTCAATTCAACCACACCTGGAGATTAATTATCTGCAACGAAGTGATCAGTAGCAAAGTAGTTTGATAGTTTTGATAGTAGTGACAGCAGCAATAGTAACAGTAATAGTGATAGCAGTAATTTTGTAGCAAGTGTAACAGTGATGATCGCAATAGTAACGCAGCAAGATCAATAAGGATAAATTCATAGGCATTGGATCGGTGACTTGGTGGATGATATTCATCATAAGACAGTTATAACCTAGGGCGATATGGCACTAGCTCCAGTTCATCGATATAATGTAGGCATGTATTCCGTAAATAGTCATACGTGCTTTATTAAAAGAACTTGCATGGCATCTTTTGTCCTCCCCTCCCGTGGCAGCGGGGTCCATATTGGAAACTAAGGGATATTAAGGCCTCCTTTTAATAGAGAACCAAAACAAAGCATTAAAACATAGTGAATACATGAACTCCTCAAACTACGTTCATCACTGGGAGTGGGCCTAGTTGTTGTCACTCCGGGGTTGCCGGATCATAACACGTAGTAGGTGACTATAACTTGCAAGATCAGATCTAAACATGAATATAATGATGAATTCATAAACGGTCCAGATCTGAGTTCATGGCACTCAGGCCCAAAGTGACAAGCATTAAGCATGGCAAAGTCATAGCAACATCAATCTAAGAACATAGTGGTTCTGGGGATCAAGCCCTAACAAACTAACTCGATTACATGATGAATCTCATCCAACTCCTCACCGACCAGCGAGACTACGAAGGAATTACTCACTCCCGGTGGGGAGCATCATGGAATTGACGATGGAGAAGGGTTGGTCATGACGAAGAACGAAGATCCCCCTCTCTAGAGCCCCAAACGGACTCCAGATCTGCCCTCCCGAGGAAGAACAGGGCTTGGCGGCGGCTCCGTCTAATGGATCGTGATAATTCTTTCTCCCTGATTTTTTTCTGGAAATATATGATTTTAGGTGGATACAACCCACCTGGGCACACCAGGAGAGGAGGCGCGCCCTGGTGGATTGTGCCCACTGAGGGCCCCCTCTCTGGTGGGTCTTCGCTCCAGTAATTCTTATTATTGATATAAAAAATCCTCAAAAAGTTTCGTTCCATTCCAAGAACTTTTATTTCTGCACAAAAACAACACCATGGTAGTTCTGCTGAAAACAACATCAGTCCGGGCTTAGTTTCATTCAGATCATGCAAATTAGAGTCCAAAACAAGAGGAAAAGCATGAGAAAAAGTAGATACGTTGGAGATGTCTCAATGCTCCCTGGATCCAGCGTCATCCGAGATGCGGCACCATCTTGGGAAGGTCGTAGGCACGCCCTGGGCAGGTCATGGGCACTTCATGGAAATCTCGTGCCCCGGTTCATCATCCTCACCGGAAGCTGTAGCTATTCTCTTCGACCTCCTGCAATGATGTTGGTCGTTCCGCTGGAGCGAATAAAGGACCGCACAAATCTCCCTTCCATCCCGTCTCTACTTATTCCATTGTTTCGGAAATTTGGTCTGAAAAAGAATCTATGTTTGGCAGCGACGACATTGTCGTTGTGAACAGATAAATTTGGATTTAAGTCATCACAAAAATATGGTTTTGCTGTCCAATGCGAGTCCAGGTTGAAGTTTGATGCATTGTACGTGATTGTTGTAAATTAGTATATCCTATCTAAATGCATAACACTTCCTGTTCGATTGTACGTAATTGTGCAGTCCAATGTGACTCTAGTTTGAACTTTGTAGTAATTAGAAAACAATGTATAGTCTGGGAGGTCGATTCCATCGCGAGCAACTGTCCACGGGAGTCTCTCTCAACTCCTCTTTCCTTTGTACTGACAACCAAATCATCTAATCCCTCCCCTGAAAACCCTCCGTAGCATAGACCAAGTTAAGAAAATTTTGGTTTGTGGAGAAAAGTGTCATTGTTTATTTCTATTTTGTATGTTTAATTTGGTAGAGGCATTTTGTATGTTGTCTCGATAGTTCAAGTGCAAACAAAAAAAGCTTATGTACAGCTACAAGAGAAAATGTTGATCTAAATAAAAAGAGAGTTAACTTAATAAAAAGTGTTCTATAAAAAATGTACTCAAAGTTCAAGTACAATGGAGAAAGTACTTGTTTCAAAGAGTAGACATCACGTTAAGAAAAAAAGGGAAAAGTTCATAGGCAGGGATAACATAGCAATTCATGAAAAAATGATTGCGCTCTTTTCGGTGTTTGCTCATATGACGAGTATAAATGCAAAAACCTCTATATTTTTGGTTGAAACATACGGAAAATAATATTTACAATGAGAAAAAAATAAATTTAAAAGTAATCCAATTTTTGGTTTATAAAATATAAAACTAAGAAGTTCAAATTTAAAATAACACATTAGTGTAATGTTTATATAAAGAAATAGATTTTCCCTCTTTCTAGAAAATAAAACCAAGCAGGTCAAATTAAAATAATAGAGAAGTTGGATGCTCATTAAAATTTTGGATTTTTCTCGTTCATAAAAAAATAACCAATTTTTTTTAAAGTTAGATTTTCTTCGTTTCTAAAAAATAAGAGAGATGGCCAACTCAAAATAACAGAGCAGTTCAACAAATGTATATAAAATTGACTTTTAAAAAAACTAGAAATTTTGAAATAACCGAGAAGGTCAAAAAAACATAGAAGTTCAAATTTGAAAACCTTAGAAGTTCAATTTTAAATAACCGAGAAGGTCAAAAAACCTAGAAGATCAAATTTAACAACCTAGAAAGTTGTTTGCTTATTTAAAACCATATTTTTCTAAGAAGCTCAAAGTAAAAGAAGAGAAGTTAGAAGGTCAAAAAATCTTAGATATTTTCTCATTACTAAATAATAAAATGGAGATGTTAAAATTAAGAAATAAGGAAAATCTAAAAAAGTTTTAAAATACTTACTAGTTCAAAAAATTATTTAAAGAAAGCATGTTCCATGTTTCCAAAAGAAATTAGAGGTTCAAATTTCACAAACGTAGAGGTTCAATGTTTATTACAGAACTAAGAAAGTCAAATTAAAAATACAAAGAAGTTCAACTTTTTAATAATAAAGGGGTTATATAAAAACCTAGAGGTTCGAATTTAAATAACCGAGAAGTTCAATTTTTAGTACAAAACCAAGATGATAAAGTTAAGAAAAACAAAATCTAAAATAAGAAGTTCAAATTAAAAAGACGAAGAAGTTCAATGCTTGTTACAAACCCAAAGAAGGTCATTAAAAAAGCATCTCAAACAATTTGATAAAAAAGATTTTCTCTGTTAAAATAAACCTAGAAGCTCAAATTTAAAAACAGAGCGGCTTGGTGTCTATCGGAAAGTAGGATTTTTTCCGCTACTAAAATAAATAAAACCAGGAAGTCCAAATTAAAAAGATGAAGAAGCTCGATGATTATAGAAAACTCAGATTTCCTCATTATTAAAGAATGGAAACAAAAAGTTCAAAAATTAAATAACAAGAAGTTCAACTTTTAATAATAGAGTGCCTCAAAATTTCATAAAAAGATTAAGAAAGAAAACCCAGGAAGTCCATATTAAAAAGATGGAGAAGTTCGATGATTATAGAAAACTCAGATTTTCCTCGTTATTAAAGAATGGAAACAAGAAGTTCAAAAATAAAATAACAAGAAGTTCAACTTTTAAAAATAGAGCGCTTCAAAATTTCATAAAAAAGATTAATAAATTCATATTAATATTCATAAAAAAACTCAGTATATATTTTCACATAACAGAGAGAAGTTCAGATTGATAACTACGAGAAGTTCACATACTACACGGTGTGCATTTTGTATTAAAAAGAATAAAAAAGCAAATACTAAATTTTTTGTTGTTATAAGTTTAAGTCCCGAGTCGGAGAAAGTTGAAAAAATTATTGCGAGAGAGTTTTGTACAAAAGGAATATCATTTGTGTAACACTAACGAATGGATGAGAAAATTATAAACGAAAATACGTCACAGAAGTTCAACGTGAAAAAAGCAGGAAGTTCAACTACTACACTGAATGAATTTGAGATGAAAAACTTTTAAAACCGTCGCGAGTATGAAAAAATGATCAACATGGGAAAATTGCATGTTTATAGAAGCTTTCCATTGGTATATCATTTTCTTAATTTTGATGAGTGGATGGAGATCTACGAGCAAAAAAATCACGTGAAAAACAGAGTGAAGTTCAAGTTCTTCATGCGGTGCATTTTCGAAGAATCTGTTTCACGATAAAGGCAGAAGGAATGATCTCGCCGTTTTTGAAATTACTAAAAAAATGTCTAGGAATCAAAGAAAGCCATCAACATGAAATTTTTCACATTTTCTGCAGCTTTTCAACGGTATATTATTTGCCCCGTTCCGATAAAGTTTGTAAAAATTGCGGCGAAAATACATTTTTAGCCATTTTCAAAATTGACATGAAACCGTCATGAATTGGGAGAAACAATATCTACCAAAAAGTTTCAGACTTGTTCAAGCTTTCCAACGCCATATCTTTTGCTACATTCGGACATACGGTTAAAAAACTAGATCAAAAATACGAACTCAGTGGAACTTGTACCATTTTCTAAATTACTCTTGAACAGTTGAAAACTAGAAAAAACTTTGAAGATGAAAAAGTAGCGCATTTTCATAAGCTTTCCAACGCCATATCATTTGCCTCAATTGGATTAGAGGTTTAGAAATGACATCAAAAATATGAACTTGGCTGTTTGGTTTGCGAACTTTTACGATTTTCCAAATTACTCCTTAACCATAGGGAATTAGGGAAAACTTTGAAGATGTGAAAGAAGCGTTTTTGTAGCAGCTTTCCAATGTCATATTATTTTCCTCATTCCGATAAACGTTTTAGAAATGCGATCGAAAATACGATTCACACTTTTTGTTTGAAGAAAAAACGGTTTTCAAAACTGCTCTTAAACCGCTTACATTTTGCCAAAAATTTAACTTGAGTCATGATACTGGTGTCCATAGCTTTACAAGCCCCATTTAGGCAATTTTGACGGAAGTTCAACCTAGCACAGGGGAAAGTTCAGGTCGAACAACTCAGGCAGTAAAATTGCAAAAATAATAATTACATCACGACCCGAGAGCAAAATCCGCCAAGGAGTGAGATCCCTATTTAAAACGGGCATTTAGTTGCTAAAAATTGTTTCTAGATTACACTTACATCTTATAGAACACGACTAACCAAAATAATTTGCGCGGGGGCACGGTCGTGAAGATAGCCCGAAGGTCGGGTTCCTACCAGGGGAAGTTCAAGCGTGTAACTCAGTAAGTTCATGTTGTGATCAAAATAGTGTTTATATATATCACCCAGGGTGTAGAATAGGTTATTCTTCACCCGAGGTAATCTTACGATCATTTCATAATTAAATTACGTTTCGAATTCAAATAGTTACATTCCTATTGATTCACTACGTAAAATTTGACGTAAGAAAATTTAAAATATAGGTCATAAGACAAGAAAATTTGCAATTTATGTGTATTTTAGACTATGTTTTTACATTTGTAATTTTACATAACATAAAATATTTTTACGGCGATTACATATTTTCTTACGGTCCCTTTTTGCATCGGAAATAAGACAAAACTTATGAAACGTAAAATTACGGTGCATTGATGGTAAAATAGAGGGGGGGGGGGGTGAAGAATAACTATTCCTCACCCTCTCTATTTTAATAGCAATGCACCGTAATTTTACGTTCCATAAATTTTGTCTTATTTTATACGTAAAAATAGATCGTAAGAAAATATATAGTCGCCGTAAAAAATATTTTATGTTACGTAAAATTACAAATGTAAAAACATAGTGTAAAATATACATCAAATGCATTGTTTCTTATCTTATGACCTATATTGTTTTTTCTTATGCCAATTTTTACGTAGTGAATCAAGATGAATGTATGTATTTTTATTTCAAATGTAATTTATTTATGAAACAATCATAAAATTACCTCAGGTGAATCATATATATATATACTCCTACTGGAGCAGTTGGTGAATCGTCTCCACTGTCTATTTTCGCTGGGTTTTTTTCGTCTCTCCTCCCACCACCCCCTCCCACCCTGGTCCGTCGGTTTATTTTTCTCTCCACTCTTTATTACAACCAGAACTTTCCTAACGTATAACAAATCACGGATCTAACTTCCTTAAATTATGCAAATCAATCGATTCCTTTTATTGGTTCAATTTGTCTTAGGAAACAAATAACAGACTTTCAGGAAACATATAATATATTTTAATCTAACTTTCCTAACTTATCTAAATCAATCGATTTCTCTCATTAGTGAAATTTGTTTTAGGAAACAAATAACAGACACGTCACAAACTTTCCTCCCAATAAATAGTTTCTTAACATTTGCAGACTTTCCTAATCAGACACGTCACAAACGGGCAGGTACTGATATCACGTTACCAAATAATAAAACCCATTTGCATAGAAATCAGTTCAAAATCCTAACTTTCCTAAATTTTTACCTTTCCTTGATAACGAACAATATTTCCTATGTTTTCCACCTATAGAAGGAAATCACCCCTCCATCGATATTAGCATTTTTTGGAATGATTTCTCCAGGTTATGATTTTTTTGTGATTCTTTCTAATTGTGACCTCTACTTCCGCTCTGGCTCTTTCTCACAGTTGGTGAATAGTCTCCACCATTTATTTTCGCTGGGTTTTTTTTCGTCTCTCCTCCCACCACCCCCTCCCACCCTGGTCCATCGGTTTATTTTTCTCTCCACTCTTTATTACAACCAGAACTTTCCTAACGTAACAAATCACGGATCTAACTTCCTTAAATTATGAAAATCAATCGATTCCTTTTATTGGTTCAATTTGTCTTAGGAAACAAATAACAGATTTTCAGGAAACAAATATTATATTTTAATCTAACTTTCCTAACTTATTTAAATCAATCGATTTCTCTCATTAGTGAAATTTGTTTTAGGAAACAAATAACAGACACGTCACAAACTTTCCTCCCAATAAATAGTTTGTTAACATTTGCAAACTTTCCTAATCAGACACGTCACAAATGGGCAGGTATTGATATCACGTTACCAAACAATAAAACCCCATTTGCACATAGAAATCAGTTCAAAATCCTAACTTTACTAAATTTTTACCTTTCCTTGATAACAACCAATGTTTCCTATGTTTTCCACCTATAGAAGGAAATCACCCCTCCATCGATATTAGCATTTTTTGGAATGAGATCTCCAGGTTATGATTTTTTGCGATTCTTTCAAATTGTGACCTCTCCTTCCGCTCCGGCTCCTTCTTGCATAAACACCTCCACCACACTCAGCTGACGCCACCCCAGACCTCCTGCCTCTCCACACCTTCTTTGCCACCTCCTCCTCATACTCCATTGACAATCCCTCCGCCATGTTTGTCCACGGCGGTGTCGAGGACATGGCGCAGCAGTGTACCAGCGGTAGAGCAGCGCATAGCAGTAGGAAGCAGCACGCCGCAGGCGAGGCAAGCGACCGGTGTGGCTGAGGGGCGGCCGACAGAAGATGGCCGTGACAGGAGGGGCGCAACTGCGGGGCGAGCAAAGGGATAGGCGGCAGCAGACAGGGCGAGCGCAGCTAGCGAGAGTGTGGCACGTGGCCAGGGTGTGCGTCTCGTGGGTCACAGTGGTGCGGTGGCTGCGGCGAGCGCGCCGGTAGTGGCGGGCACGATCGACGCGGTGTGGCACAGGCGTGGGCATGGAGAGGGAGTGGCCCTGCGGGCGCGGAAGAAGAGCAGCAGGCTCGGGCATGGGCGTGCATAGGAGCGGGCATGTGCCACGGGGTTAATCCGAGGAGCTCGGTGGCTACCCCTGCAACGGCCATGGCGGACGGCGATTCTCGGCCACGGCGAAATACCTAACGAGAGCAAACAAGAGGGGAAACAGGGGAAAGGCAAGAGGAGATTATGACGGCGTCAATGGCGCCCTAGGGGAAGACAGGGGAGCTCAGGGCGGCAGGGATCGAATGGCAATGTTACGGTGGCCGAAGGTTGAGGAAGACGGCAGTGACGTCGATGCGGGGGTGCTGGACTTGATCTCGTTGGCGCAGACGAAGTAGCGGAGGAGTTCGGAGCTCCTCGACAAGCTCCTAGCCTGCAGGGAGAGCGGTGGCTATGTGGACGGGGTCGGTCATGGTGGTCGTGGCGTCTGACTTCGTCCGGATCGACGGGATCGAGCGAGCGAGGAGGAGAAGTGGATCTGGGAGCGGGCGTCGAGGAGTGAGGCCATGGGGGGCACGGGAGGCAGGGCGTCACCCTTATCCATTCCCCTTCGATGCCCATGAGGTGGTCGGGCAGGAGCTCGGCTCTGTAGCGACACGGCTCCGGGAAATATAAGTTGTGGTGGCAAATATAATACACATAATCCATATTATTAAGCACTAGCGCGTGTGTGTTTGAAATAGATGGATTATGATCCCGTACCCAATAAGATGGATATGTGTGTGTGTGTTAGAGAGAGAGAGAGGGAGAGGGGAGAAAGAGTGAGTAAGAGGGAGGGAGAGAGAGTGTGTGTGAGAATTTGATGGTAAAAAATGTCGCCAATGTCACTTGATATGTATGAGAATATTAAATGTAATATTAACATAACTGATATTGAACTCTTAAAGTTAATGTGGCCCCGTTGCAATGCACGGGCGTTCTTCTAGTATATATATAGGGCAGGACTATTTTGTTTCCCGTAACAGAATAATATTCTGTTACCCCTGCTCCCTATAGAGGCGCGACGGTGACCGGACACACCACCTCCCTCCCGATCCCCAACTCCTCCGGCGCGCCACCCCCTCTCTCCCCCACCGCGCGCTGCCCCTCCCTCCCCTATC
>NC_057812.1:375288553-375385810 GCF_018294505.1 Triticum aestivum | reverse complement strand
CCCCCTCCCTCCCCGCCGAGCCAGCTCGAACCCAACCCGCCTTCTTCCGCCGGAGGCATCATCGCGAGCGAGCGAGCGACGACGGCAACCGGAGTGAGGGAGCCCACGGCGCCGTGACTGGCCGGCGACGGATCCACCGCCCCATCCCCTTCCTCGCCGGGGTCCTTGGCTGGGGTCGTGATCCGCGCCTCCTGTCTCCCTCCCTCGCCAGGGCTCCTTCGTCACGGTCGTGATCCCCTCCAGCAGCTGCCTCCCCGGACCTCATCGCCAGACATCCACCACAAAGCAGCAGCGCCGTCGTCTCCCCAAGCTCCTTGCCTGCATCAATGGCGCCGCCTCCCAAGAACATGCTAGTATGTCGCCTGCGAGAGGAGGAAGAAGTTAGCTCCAAGAACATGCCACTTGAGGTAATGTTTGTGATCAGTCCTGCAATGAAGAAGATTCAGTTTAAAAATTTCACACACGATGATCTGCATACATGTTACACTATCAGATTCATCAGTACTACATGTGTGCTGCATCAATCACACATGTTCCTATGATGCAGAAGTAGATAGTACATTGCAAAAATGATTGCATCAGTCCATTACACCCCTGCCACTTGATGCACAGTTTGGATGTCGAGGTTACTGTCAGTACCTCTACTATGCTAGCTTCAGTTCAAGCCAAAAAACATAGACTCGTGCATCAGTCCAAGTAGCTACTAGGCTTTATATAAGGTTCAGCTACCACTGCATGTTTGTATGATGTTATTTCTACTGGTGCAGGCCGTGTAGTTGCGTCAGTTCGAACTAGTAGAAAAGAATGTTGTTAAAAAAATATACACTTGTTACACAGTAAGTTCAATGAAACATAAACTAGGAGTACTTCTAGTGTAGTTGTATAAGTTATAGAAGAAAAAAGAGAAGACATGCATCAGTTTTATATATACGCATGTCCATACATATCTGAAGTTCAATGTTCAGTTTGCACGCAGTGCTCAAAATCAGTACATCAGTACATCAGTACTGGTCATGTACGTTCATCAGTTCGACTTACAAACTAAACCAAATACAAAATAGAGAACAAATTTTAATAACGGCCAGCGATGCAAGTTCAACTTGTACATTGCCTTCAGTGCATGACATGTTACCCATAGCATGTATATGAGAAAAATGCAGAAAAGATTAATCCCAAAACTGTTGAATGTCATTGCAGAAACATGCAAGGCGGCACACACACCGAGGGTTTGATGAGGCAAGCAGATACGGGGCACCGCCTGGTTGGGTAACACCACAAATAGCACCTAGGTACTTCAACAATACAGGCAGATTTGAACCTACACTAGAATCATCAAAAGCATGGACAAGTTCTTCTATGTAGCAAACACCGATATCTGGGAATACAAGCTTTGCCACTGCTGGGTTGCAACAAGGTCAACAATATCGCCAACAACAAATGTTTTCCTTCCCCAACGCATGCAGAAAGGCGAGGACACACAGGCTTCCACCAGTCGCTCCGTCTACATCAATCATCTGTGCTGCAAAAGCGGTTGCGACGGGAAGACCAGGCCAAAGAAATAGAAATTTTGGCCACTCTAGCAGGATGCAAAGTACAAGATATGAGCCATATAGACAGGAGCAACCTCACAACGAATCTGAGGGGAGACGGTCATACAATGAGAGACGGAGACCTTCTTCAACATTGCTCCCTCCAAGAGATGCATTGCTGCATGTGCCAAGGGTGACACCACTCGCTCCCATACACCAGGGTGAACAGCAAACACCGGAGGCAGCACAGAGCTATACGCATGTAAGTATCCAGATTCAGAAAAAACATACAAAGAACAGTCCATACCTTGGTACTGTGACCACCCCATCTTACATTTTCATAACTGTATTTTTGTTTGCTCACTGTTGCGTGCAGCCACCTAACATTGAAGCTTATGTTCTACCAAGGCTAGAGATGCGCTTTGAAACTTTCCAAGAAGCAAGGGACTTCTACAACATCTGTGCAAAGCACGCGGGATTTGCTATTAGGGAAGGCTCCAAGGTTAAGACCAGAGTCTACCTTTATTGCACGTGCTATGGAGTCTATGAATCGAAGGTGTCATAAGCAAATAGACAGCGGAACAAAGACAACAGCTAGGACTAACTACAAGGCTAAAATGAGGCTGAAAAGGGAAAAGGATGGAACACTTGTCATAAAAGAGATAGTCTGGGAACACAACCACATGCTACAACTCACCCCCAAATACTTGTCTTCTTGCATTCCCACAAAAACTTTGACAAAACAATCCCGGAGTACGTCAAGTACCTGCAGTTCAAAGGCATTGAACACGCGCAAATCATGAGCATACTGGGCGGCGATGACCTGGGTAGCTACTTCCTCGAAATGAATGCCAAAGACTTGATTAACACGTATGTACAAACTTGTTCTCCTCCCATAAACCCCTCCGTCTTTTTTTCCTCTGTCAGTACAAACATATCACACAACGCATGACCTGACGACAGTTCAACATGCATTTTGAATGACTATTCACTTTTAATATGCAGGAAAGCAAAGAACTCAAGGATGGATGATGTGGACGATGTCCTACAGACTGTCAACTTCTTTAGGGAGATGAAATCTATAAACAGGGAATTCTTCTGTGACATGCAACTAGATGAGTCCGACAGAGTTAAGAACATATTCTGGGCAAACACAAGCTGCCGAGGGGCCTATCAGGACTTTGGTGATTGCGTAACGTTTGACACCACATATAAGACCAACAAGTACCATATGCCACTTGGGGTGTTTGTAGGTACTAACAACCACTTACAAACTACATTCTTCGGTTTCGCCCTGATAAGAGATGAGGATGCAGATTCATTCAGATGGCTGTTCAAGACATTTTTAAGGTGCATGAGAGGGAAGGCTCCTACATGCATCCTCACAGGTACAACCCGCCATAACCACCCCAACCACCACCCCCATCCAAAAAAAGGAAAATAACACAGTAAAAATGTTGTGTCGGTTCTATTTTGAATATATGCACTACTGATACGTCTCCAGCGTATCTATAATTTTTGATTGTTCCATGCTATTATATATTCTATTTTGGATGTTTAATGGGCTTATTTATACACTTTTATATTATTTTTGGGACTAACCTATTAACCAGAGGCCTAGCCCAAATTGCTGTTTTTTTGCCTATTTCAGTGTTTCGCGAAAAAAGAATATCAAACGGAGTCCAAACGGAATGAAACCTTCGGGGGCATGATTTTTGGAACAAACGTGATCCAGAGGACTTGGAGTGGACGTCAAGCAACCAACAAGGAATCCACGAGGCAGGGGCGCACCTACCCCCCTGGGCGCGCCCTCCACCCTCGTGGGCCCCTCGTGGCTCCACCGACCTACTTCTTCCTCCTATATATACCTACGTACCCCCAAACCATCGGAGAGCACCACGAAAACCTAATTCCACCGTCGCAACCTTCTGTACCCGTGAGATCCCATCTTGGGGCCTTTTCCGGCGCTCCGCCGGAGGGGGCATTGATCACGGAGGGCTTCTACATCAACACCATAGCCTCTTCGATGATGTGTGAGCAGTTGACCTTAGACCTTCAGGTCCATAGTTATTAGCTAGATGGCTTCTTCTTTCTCTCTTTGGATCTCAATACAAAGTTCTCCTCGATCTTCTTGGAGATCTATTCGATGTAACTCTTTTTGTGGTGTGTTTGTCGAGATCCGATGAATTGTGGGTTTATGATAAAGATTATCTATGAACAATATTTGAATCTTCTCTGAATTCTTTTATGTATGATTGGTTACCTTGCAAGTCTCTTCGAATTATCAGTTTGGTTTGGCCTACTAGATTGATCTTTCTTGCAAAGGGAGACGTGCTTAGCTTTGGGCTCAATCTTGCGGTGCTCGATCCCAGTGACAGTAGGGGAAATGACACGTGTTGTATTGTTGCCATCAAGGATAAAAAGATGGGGTTTATATCATATTGCATGAGTTTATCCCTCTACATCATGCCATCTTGCTTAAAGTGTTACTCTGTTCTTATGAAATTAATACTCTAGATGCATGCTGGATAGCGGTCGATGTGTGGAGTAATAGTAGTAGATGCTGGCACGAGTCGGTCTACTTGTCACGGACGTGATGCCTATATACATGACCATACCTAGATATTCTCATTACTATGCTCAATTCTATCAATTGCTCGACAGTAATTTGTTCACCCACCGTAATACTTATGCTATCTTGAGAGAAGCCACTAGTGAAACCTATGGCCCCCGGGTCTATTTTCCAACATACAAGTTTCCAATCTATTTTATTTTGCAATCTTTACTTTCAATTTATATCATAAAAGTACCAAAAATATTTATCTTATTATTATTATCTCTACCGGATCTCACTCTTGCAAGTGGCCGTGAAGGGATTGACAACCCCTTTATCACGTTGGTTGCGATGTTCTTATTTGTTTGTGTAGGTACGAGGTGACTCGCGTGTGGTCTCCTACTGGATTGATACCTTTGTTCTCAAAAACTGAGGGAAATACTTACACTGCTTTGCTGCATCACACTTTCCTCTTCAAGGGAAAACCAACGCATGCTCAAGAGGTAGCAATAAAGATTTCTCGCGCCGTTGCCGGGGAGATCTACGCCAAGTCAAGACATACCAAGTACCCATCACAACTCTTATCCTTCACATTACATTATTTTCCATTTGCCTCTCATTTTCCTCTCCCCCACTTCACCCTTGCCATTTTATTCGCCCTATTTTTCGCTTGCTTCATTGTTATGGCTAGTCCTTTATCCGCTCCTGATGTAGGGTGGAACCCTAATCAGCCGATCTTTCACGAAAGGACCGGATCCCGCGAAGAACACAAGGAACACAAGGAGGAAAACGAGGGAAATCACAAGGGGAAACACAAGAGGAACACTCAAACTAACAAGAACAAGTCACACAAGTGCTAGATCCTCGAATACATAAGAGAAGATACAAGATCCATGGACAACTAAGGATGATACAAGGGTAGCCGGTCTTCTCCATGAGGAGGTCTTGAGTTCTTCCCTAAAAGGGGTCTTGAATCCGCTTTAGGGGATCTTCTCCGGTGGAGGCTCGAATCTCCATGGAGAAGGTAACCAAGTGGATGAGCAAATCTCTCACACAAACATGAGATAAACCTTTGCTAACCCTAGAAAGTTGGGCGAGGTGGAGTATATATAGTCTAGGGGGGGAGAAGGGATACACGGGCCTCGGCCCTTCACTATGCGCAGACAGGGGAGGCCGAATGTCCGGGCTGGTCGGGCAGGATGTCCGGGCTGGGGAGGCCGGATGTCCGGGCTGGAGTGTGGCATTTGTTGCTCTCGGGTTCGGAGGGGCCCGATTTCCAGGCTGGTGGCCGGATGTCCGGGCTGTCGAGGTCGGATGTTCGGGGCGTGTAGCTTCTGGCGGCTGTGCTGCTGTAGTGGATGATGCTCCAGGGGCCGTATGTCCGGGGTCTTGGCCGGATGTACTGGGCCTGGGAGATGTTCTTGGCTCCTTCCGTTGGTTCTCCTCATCCGTGGACTTGGGGACTTGTACATCTTCATGTGCTGCTTTGGGAGGGTCCTCTTGGTGCCTAATCATGCACAACACCTCGGACATAGGTAGTAGCCATGTCTCATGCATAGAAAGTGGAAGTTCGGAGAGGAGTGAGTTCACCTTATCTTCGATGGCCTTGGCTCGGGCTTGTGTCATTGGTCCAAGTGGTGTCGTTGGAGGTGTAGGTGCGTCCATGGGGATGATATTGGGATGCTTCGCATCATCTCCCCTCCCTTGGGGAAGATCCATCCTTGGATCAAAATCCTCATCACCATTGTAGGGCGAGAGATCTTTGATGTTGAAGATGTCGCTCATGGAGTACTTGTCACGAGGGATGTCAATCTTGTATGCGTTGTTGTTGTAGTGTGCAAGCACCTTGAATGGTCCATCCGCGCGTGGTCGAAGTTTGGACTTGCTTTCTTGGGGAAAGTGATCCTTGCAAAGGTGTAGCCACACGGGGTCTACAATGTTGAATATCATATGGTGCTTGTTGACGTTGATCTTGGTCGCAAGGCGTTGTACTTGGCGCTCGATGGTATTTCTTGTATCTTCATGCACCTTCTTGAGATGGGTCGCTCGTGCACTTGCGTCCAAATTGATGCACTCTTGGAGCGGTAGAGGAAGAATGTCCAATGGTGACAATGGGTTGAATCCGTAGACAACCTTGAAGGGGGACTTGCTGGTTGTTGAGTGTCTTGCTCGGTTGTAGGCGAACTCGGCGATAGGTAGGCACTCCTCCCACTCCTTGATGTTCTTCTTGATGAGTACTCGAAGTAGAGCGGAGAGTGTGCGGTTGGTCACCTCCGTTTGGCCGTCGGTTTGAGGATGGTATGCCGTGGAGAAGAGTAGCTTGATTCCGAGCTTGGCGCATAGGGTCTTCCAAAAGAAGCTTTGGAACTTGACGTCGCGGTCCAAGACAATTGTCTTTGGCACTCCATGTAGACGCAGTATTTCCCTACAAAAGAGATTAGCAACATGTGAAGCATCGTCTATCTTGTTGCAAGGAATAAAATGTGCCATTTTTGAGAAACGGTCCACAACGACAAATATTGAATCTTTCCCATTTTGAGTCCTAGGCAAACCAAGTACAAATCCATGCTAATGTCTTCCCATGGTTGGTATGGAATTGGTAGAGGCATATAGAGGTCATGAGATTGAGGTTTGGACTTAGCTTTGCGACATGTAGAGCATCAGTTGATGAAATGATTGACGTCTCGAAACATCTTGGGCCAAAATTAGTTCTTCGAGAGCGTGGCGAACGTCTTGTCGCATCCGAAATGGCCCATTAAGCCTCCTCCATGAGATTCCTGCAAAATCAACAAACGAAGAGAAGACTCGGGGATGCAAGGTTTGTTAGCTCGCATAAGATATCCATCCTTGATGTAATAGCATTCCCAAGATGTATGCGACAAACACTTGGCATAAGGAGTAGCAAAAGTTGCATCATGCTCATACAAGTCTTTGATATGCTTGAAGCCAATGACATCTAACTCAAGTTCTGTAACAAGCATGCATATGCGGGAAAGAGCATCCGCTACGATGTTTTCTTTACCCTTGATGTACTTGATGACATAAGGAAAAGACTCAATAAATTCACTCCATTTAGCATGACGTTTGTTCAACTTGGTTTGACCCTTAAGATACTTGAGAGTCTCATGATCGGTATGAATGATAAACTCATGGGGACGAAGGTAATGTTCCCATTCATGCAAAACGCGGACTAAAGCATATAGCTCTTTGTCATAGATGGGGTAATTGAGCCGCGCTCCGGGAAGTTTCTCACTAAAGTAAGCTATGGGGCGCTTCTCTTGCATTAACACACCTCCTATGCCATTACCACTAGCATTGCAATGAATCTCAAAAGGCTTGTCGAAGTTGGGTAAAGCAAGCACATGAGCATGAGTAAGCAAATTCTTAATCTCATTTAATGCGGTATCATGGGATGGTCCCCAAACAAAAGGCGCATTCTTCTTGCTGAAAGCATGCAAAGGCGAAGCAATGGTGCTAAAATCCTTCACAAAGCGACGATAGAAACTCGCAAGGCCAAGAAAACTACGCACTTGATGCAAGTTGGTTGGTTGTGGCCAAGTCTTAATAGCATTGATCTTGGACTCATCAACATGAACACCCTTGAAGGAAACAACAAAACCCAAGAAAACGAGCTTATCAACACCAAAAAGGCATTTCTCCATATTAGCATAGAGGCGCTCTTTTCTAAGAGTTTGCAAAACGATGCAGACATGGGTGACATGCTCTTTGATAGATTTGCTAAACACAAGAATGTCATCGAACTAAACCACAACATATATACCAATGTAAGCACGAAAGACATGATTCATAAGGCGCATAAAAGTGCCCGGTGCCTCCGGGAGACCCATAGGCATGACTGACCACTCATACAAAACAAACTTGGTTTTGAAGGCGGTTTTCCATTCATCACCCTCTTGGATGCGGATTTGATAGTATCCGCTCTTAAGATCAATTTTGGAAAAGATAGTGGCACCACTAAGCTCATCAAGCATATCATCGAGGTGTGGAATGGGATACCTATAGCGAACGGTGATAGCATTGATAGGTCTACAATCAGAGCACATGCGAAAATCTACCATCGCGTTTTGGCACAAGAATAACTGGGACGGCACAAGGGCTCAAACTTTCACGCACATGTCCATGGTTTATTAGATGCTTTACTTGCCTTTGTATTTCTTTGGTTTCTTTGGGGTTTACGCGGTATGGAGCTTTGTTCGGAAGAGGTGCTCCGGGGATGAGGTTGATTCGATGCTCAATGCCTCGTAGAGGAGGTAGACCCGGAGGTAGCTCATCAGGGAAAACATCTTGAAATTCCTGCAAAAGAGAAGACAAGACTAGAGGAAGAGTGTGAGAAGTGTTAGTTTGTGGTGCATTGTCCTTGCACACGAGGACATAGTGTAGGACACTAGATGGGTTCTCACACACTCCTCTTATCTCACTTTTGGTGGCAAATAGGACTAGGTTCTTCTTTTCTCTCATCGTGGAGGTGTTCGATTTGGGCTTGTGGCGCTCACTCTCATTATGGTGGCTCACTCTCTCACTATGATCTCTACGATGGGTGGCTTGCTTGTCGGTGATCACTTGACTTGGCGACATTGGACGGAGGACGTACTCCTTGCCCTTCATCTTGAAGATGTAGTGGTTCGTTTGGCCTTTGTGGACGACTCCTCTATCGAATTGCCATGGGCATCCAGGGAGAAGATGGCAAACGGTCATTGGAACGACGTTGCACTCCAAAGTGTCTTCGTAGGAGCCAAATTTGAAGGATACTTGTACTCGGTGCTCGACTTGGATGGTGCCGGAGTCACTAAGCCATTGCACTTTGTATGGATGTGGATGCTTTGTCTTGGGCAATTGGAGCTTGGAGAAAAGTTCTTCACTTGCGAAATTATGACAACTCCCTCCATCGATGATGACGTTGACGGATCGTCCATTGATGTCGGCCTTGGTGTGGAATATGTGGCATCTTTGGTCTTCTTCTTTGTGATGTTGGAGAGTCAAGACTTTGGAGACAACAAGTGCAGGACTTGAGTCTTCATCACAAAATACTTGTTCTTCTTCATTGTTCACTTGGCGGTGCATGGCGACTTGCTCAAGGGCTTCCATTTCGCCTTCACTCATGGAGTCATAAGTGCCATCGTCGTTGAAGACCATGGTTTGCTTGTTGGTGCACTCATAGGACTTGTGGCCTCGGCCTCCGCAAGTGAAACACTTGAAGGAACATGTCTTGACGGTCTCATCGGTTGGGGTTGATGATGATGAAGCTCTCGGCTTGAAGTTGCTCGTGGTAGGATGGATTGTAGTTGACGAACCTTTCTTGGAACTCGACTTGTCGGTGTTGGTAGTAGAAAGCTTTGTAGTCGGTGTTGGAGTCGTTGAAGCTTGGTTGTTGGAGAAGCCGTAGAACTTGGATGAGAACTTGGCATACTTGAAATCATCTTGCACTTGGCGTTCTACTTTGGTAGCTTAGTGCACTAGCTCGATGAGATTTGAGTATGGTTGGAAGTCGGCGATCTTATTGATGGGATGATTGAGTCCATTCAAGAAACGTGCCATTGTTTGCTCATCACCTTCCGTGACATTGGCTCTTATCATTGCAATCTCCATCTCCTTGTAGTACTCTTCAACGCTCTTTGTTCCTTGCTTGAGTAGTTGGAGTTTCTTGAAGAGGTCGCGGTTGTAGTAGGTAGGTACGAAGCGTGCTCTCATGACACCCTTCATTTGTGCCCAAGTGGTGAAGGGTGGTTGACCTCTTGCCTCACGGTGCTCGATGACTTGTTCCCACCAAATGAGGACATGGTCTTGGAACTCAAGGGGTGCCATTGCGATCTTCTTCTCTTCTTCATAATTGTGCAAACGGAAGATCTTGTCAACTTTCAATGCCCATGAATGTACTCTTCGGGATCGTTGCTTCCGTTGAACTTGGGCATGGTGAACTTGAGCTTGCCATAGCGTTGCTCTTCATTGTGTTGGGGTCGGGGATGATGACGCTCATGTTGTTGATGATTGTTCAACTCGTGGTGCTCTTGGCGCGGAGGGTTGTCAACCTCTTGTTGCTCTTGTCGTGGAGGATCTCCATTGTCTTCATGATCTTGAGGAACTTGTTGTTCTTGACATGCTTGTGGAGGAGCCTGTCGAGCTCGAGGAGGGACTTGACGGTGCATGCGAGCTTCATAAATCCTCTCGCGGACTTCTTCGCGAAGTGCTTCGGCATGTTCACGAGCTTGTCGGCCTCGGTCGGCTACGGCTCGACTTAAATCACATAGAGCTTGTTGTGCCTCAAGTGCTTGAGCGTCACAGAGTTGTTGTTCTTGACGTTGTGCCTCGGCATCTTGAGCATTTTGGTGTAGACGCGCTCGCCCTTCCTCT
This sequence comes from Triticum aestivum, assembly GCF_018294505.1. Classification (NCBI taxonomy): domain Eukaryota; kingdom Viridiplantae; phylum Streptophyta; class Magnoliopsida; order Poales; family Poaceae; genus Triticum; species Triticum aestivum. Next base: position 375,375,358 of record NC_057812.1, on the reverse strand, counting down.
TCATGTTGTCATTGTCGTTGCCGTTCTCATGCTAGCGCAAAGGCCTCTTCAGTTTGACGTTGACGGCTCTCTTGAGAGTCGGTGTCGAATAGGGGATTGAGGCTTGCTGGATGATCATTGCGCGTGGCTCGGCGAAGAGTGTTCGATGTCGCTGTACTTGAGCCGGAGAGGGTAAAGTCGGAGTGGCGGCTTGAACGGCTCCTTGAAGTGTAAGAAGAGCGGTTGAGCAACAAAGCACGAATCTCGACCATCCTTGCGTCATTCTCTTGCTTGTGATTGTCGAGCTTGTGGTGGAAGAAGTCCCTTGTACGTTGCTCGGAAAGTCGCAAGTCGGCGGCAAGGTTGTCGATGCGTTCACTCATGGCTTGTTGCTCTTGATGTAAAGCACGTTGTGCACCAAAGAGGTGAATCTTGGTGACGAAGGAGTTCATGTCGTCATCTTGCTCCATGAAGAGTGGGTTGGTAGAAGTAATTGGCCTATCCATCATTCCAAGACAAATGTGAGTGGTAGAAAGAGAAGAACGAGTACCAAATGTACCTTGACCTAAGTTGAAAGTGGATCGAGGATCACTCCAATGTAGGACAAGGAAATACCACAATTGGTACTAGCTCTTGTCGGTTTCTCACACCTACACAAGTAAAAGCTTTTGGTGGAGCTTGGTTAGGATGGTGGCACAAAATTTGATGCAATTGTAAGTGAGCTTCAATAATGTTGGAAAAGATTCACAAGATGCAATGTAACAAGTAGACCAAGCATATAAGGTACACGGAAACACACATGCAAAAAGATAAGTGGGGTCGTGCAACCAAGGGTGAGCCAAAATGTGGAATCCACAAAAATGCTCTTGTTGCACAACACTAGAGAGACGCTAGCACGATTGCACAATAGGCGGATACAAGAACTTGTGCACAACCTACTTAGCAAAAATGCAACAACTTCTATCCCAAGTATGCTCTATGCAAGGTGTTGCTATGGTATGATCCAAGATGATCGAGTATGACAATCTTAATGTTGTATGATGCTATGGTTCTTTCTTAAAAGCTCTTTGCTTATCTTTCCTCTTTGCTTAAAAGCTTGTTTGGCTCTTTGATGTTTGAGCTCTTTTCTCATGCAATGCTTGACGAACCGATATAGCGAGTGAGTATGCGATGAAAACTTTGTGACACAAGAGATGATACCAATATATGCAACAATGATATATGGATGATATGAGAAGTATGATCACTAATGTGCAAAAGTCTCGTTGCCGGCAATACTCAATGGCTAGTCTCGATGGGTAAGCAACGCAAAGGAGTAAGGCTATAATGGCTATCAATGTAATGGAAAGAGTGATATGTCCAATACCAAGATGAGGTTACCGGTCTTGCTTCCGGTATGGTGTCAAAATGGTGGCACGAATACCAAGGTGTAGTCGAGGTGGTCGTTGTTGATGACGATGTAGGACGGCGGTGATGATGTAGGACGGGTCCGTGGCGAAGATGAGCGGCAGTGATGTCGATGTCGAATCATACCTAGATAGCCAAAACACAAAAGGATACGGTCCGCAACTCAAATTCTCAAACCTCGAAGTAGCAAATGTGTCGGAGAGCGAAACAGTCCAAAAATGGTTGGGCTATGCGGAAGTGGTGGAGGTATGCGGAAGTATATGTGGTATATGGAGGGCACCGGAACAAAATTTGGTGAAAAATGGACGAAAAACGGGGCGGTGGATGGAGATGTTGCTGCCAGGGGTCGGATGTTCGGGTGGAAGGCCGGATGTCCGGGGGCCGGATGTCCAGGCTTGAAGGTCCGGATGTCCGGGCTCTGGATCCGGGGACGAATGGGAAGAACACCGTGTGGAGAGGTCATATCCGGGCGAAATTCAAAGGAATTTGTGGATGGAAATTGGGGAAAAATGGATGGGAAGCTAGATCCACTCAAAACAAAGCAAATCCACGGATCCAAACCAACAAAATCTCAACACACCAACAAATTACAAAAAAAAGTGGGGCTATTTTTGGTGGGGAATTTTCGAATTAGGACGAAAAGCAACAAAACAAGGCTAGAAACACAACGGGGAGGCTCCGAAATCATGATCAACGTGGCTCATGATACCAAGATGATGTAGGGTGGAACCCTAATCGGCCGATCTTTCACGAAAGGAGCGGATCCCGCGAAGAACACGAGGAACACAAGGAGGAAAACAAGGGAAATCACAAGGGGAAACACAAGAGGAACAATCAAACTAACAAGAACAAGTCACACAAGTGCTAGATCCTTGAATACATAAGAGAAGATACACGATCCATAGACAACTAAGGACGATACAAGGGTAGCTGGTCTTCTCCGTGAGGAGGTCTTGAGTTCTTCCCTAAAAGGGGTCTTGAATCCGCTTGGGGGATCTTCTCCGGTGGAGGCTCGAATCGCCGTGGAGAAGGTAACCAAGTGGATGAGCAAAGCTCTCACACAAACATGAGCTAAACCTTTGCTAACCCTATAAAGTTGGGCGAGGTGGAGTATATATAGTCTAGGGGAGAAGGGATACATGGACCTCGGCCCTTCACTGTGTGCAGACAAGGGAGGCCGGATGTCCGGGCTGGGGAGGCCAGATGTCCGGGCTAGAGTGGTGGCATTTGTTGCTCTCGGGTTCGGAGGGGCCGGATTTCCGGGCTGGTGGCCGGATGTCTGGGCGCTCGGGAGAGGCTGGATGTCCGGGCTGTCGAGGCCGGATGTCCGAGGCCTGTAGCTTCTGGCGGCTATGCTGTTGTAGTGGATGACGCTCCAGGGGACGGATGTCCGGGGTCTTGGCCGGATGTCCGGGGCCTGGGAGTTGCTCTTGGCTCCTTCCATTGGTTCTCCTCATCCATGGACTTGGGGACTTGTACATCTTCATGAGCATCTTCGGGAGGGTCCTCTTGGTTCCTAATCATGCACAACACCTCGAACTTAGGTTGTAGCCATGTCTCATGCATAGAAAGTGGAAGTTCGGAGAGGAGTGAGTTCACCTTATCTTCAATAGCCTTGGCTCGGGCTCGTGTCATTGGTCCAAGTGGTGTTGTTGGAGGTGTAGGTGCGTCCATGGAGATGATCTTGGGATGCTCCGCATCAGCTCCTTTGTCTCTCGAGAATGAAGTTCTTAATTTTAAACAAAGGGAGGGAGAAAATCCAGAAGATGCTTGGTACAGAATTTGCAATGCGCAAAATAGATCCACTAGGAAGCAATCTACTTTCGTTCTTCTTCACAATTTTTATGTAGGCATCACTCCTTGGAATAGATATATTCTTGATACCATTACCAGAGGAAATTTCTTGGGTAGCCATACTTTTGATTCTCATAATGCTATGATAGATTTGTTTGGCCCACCACCTCTTTTGGTTAATGGAACTATTTTAACTTTGGAACATGTGATGCAGTAGCTTGAAATTATTGAAAATAAAGTTGCCACCGTAGAGTTAATTGAAAATTTGGATAGAAAGATCCATAACCAAATTACCCAATACGGATCTAAGGTAGGAGTTGCTCTTAAATTTTTTGAAGAAAAGGGACTTATGGTTAATGAAAAGATAGATCAAGATTCCACTAGAATTGATAAAATTGAGGATATTATTACCAACCTAGGGTATTCCCTTTCTCCTGTGAAAAACACTCCTTCTAATTCTAAGATTGCCAAATTGATGTATGTTCCTAAAAATAAGGGAGAAACTTCTAGTAAGGGAAATGTGGACCTCAAATCCATAAGCGTTCACCCCAACTTTCTCACTATCCTTAAGGAACCTTTTGCTACAAATGATTTTCTCGATTTAGTGCCTAGGAGTTTGATAATTAATAAAAAGAAAGAAACTCCTAGGAGTTATAGGTGTCTTATTAAAGAATTTCCTACCAAAGATAGCAATACCTAGATCTATCCTCGCTTTTATGCCTAGCTAGGGGTGTTAAACGATAGCACTTGTTGGGAGGTAACCCAATTTTATTTTTATTCCTTGCTTTTTGTTCCTGTTTAGTAAAATAATAATTTATCTAGACTCTGTTTTGGTTGTGTTTTTTGTGTTTAATTAGTGTTTGTGCCAAGTAGAACCGTTGGGAAGACTTGGGGAAAGTCTTTTTGATCTTGCTGTAAAAACAGAAACTTTAGTGCTCACGAGATTAGCTACAACTTTTTACTGGAGAGTGATATTTAGTTAATTCCTTTTGAAGATGATTAATAGATAAATTCCTCACGTCCAGGAATTTATTTTTGAATTTCTAGGGTTCCATAAGTATGTGTTTGATACAGATTACTACAGACTGTTCTGTTTTTGATAGATTCTGTTTTTCGTGTTTTGTTTGCCTATTTTGATGAATCTATGGCTAGTAATGGAGTTATTAAACCATATAAAAGTTGGAATACAGTAGTTTTAACACCAATATAAATAAAAAATGAGTTCATTAAAGTACCTTGAAGTGGTGTTTTGTTTTCTTTCGCTAACGGAGCTCACGAGATTTTCTATTAAGTTTTGTATTGTGAAGTTTTCAAGTTTTGGGTAAAGATTTGATGGATTATGGAACAAGGAGTGGCAAGAGCCTAAGATTGAGGATGCCCAAGGCACCCCAAGGTAAAATCCAAGGACAAAAAAAAAGCCTAAGCTTGGGGATGCCCCAGAAGGCATCCCCTCTTTTGTCTTCGTTCATCGGTAACTTTACTTGGAGCTATATTTTTATTCACCACATGATATGTGTTTTGCTTGGAGCGTCTTGTATGATTTGAGTATTTTCTTTTTAGTTTACCACAATCATCCTTTCTGTACACAGCTTTTGATAGAGACACACATGAATCGGAATTTATTAGAATACTCTCTGTGCTTCACTTATATCTTTTGAGCTATACAGTTTTTGCTCTAGTGCTTCACTTATATCTTTTAGAGCACGGTGGTGGTTTTATTTTATAGAAATAATTGATCTCTCATGCTTCACTTATGTTATTTTGAGAGTCCTTTAGAACAGCATGGTAATTTGCTTTTAGGCATAATAAAAACTTTTATATAAGTGCATCGAATACTATGAGAAGTTTGATACTTGATAATTGTTTTGAGATATGGAGATGGTGATATTAGAGTCATGCTAGTTGAGTAGTTGTGAATTTGAGAAATACTTGTGTTGAAGTTTGTGATTCCCGTAGCATGCACGTATGGTGAACCTTTATGTGATGAAGTCGGAGCATGATTTATTTATTGATTGTCTTCCTTATGAGTGGCGGTCGGGGACGAGTGATGGTCTTTTCCTACCAATCTATCCCCCTAGGAGCATGCGCGTAGTACTTTGTTTCGATAACTAATAGATTTTTGCAATAAGTATGTGAGTTCTTTATGACTAATGTTGAGTCCATGGATTATACCCACTCTCACCCTTCCACATTTGCTAGCCTCTCTATTACCGCGCACTTTTCGTTGGTATCATACACCCACCATATACCTTCCTCAAAACAGCCACCATACCTACCTATTATGGCATTTCCATAGCCATTCTGAGATATAATACCATGCAACTTTCCACCGTTCCGCTTGTTATGACACGCTTCATCATTGTCATATTGCCATGCATGATCATGTAGTTGACATCGTATTTGTGGCAAAGCCATCGTTTATAATTTTTTTTCATACATGTCACTCTTGATTCATTGCATATCCCGGTACACCGTCGGAGGCATTCACATAGATTCATATTTTGTTCTAAGTATTGAGTTGTAATTCTTGAGTTGTAAGTAAAAAGAAGTGTGATGATCATCATTATTAGAGCATTGTCCCAGTGAGGAAAGGATGATGGAGACTATGATTCCCCCACAAGTCGGGATGAGACTCCGAACGAAAAAAAAGAGGCCAAAAGAAAAAAAAAGGCCCAAATAAAAAAATGAGAGAAAAAGAGAGAAGGGACAATGTTACTATCCTTTTTCCACACTTGTTCTTCAAAGTATGATGAGGACATCAATACCATTGTTACACCCACAGCCCCTACTGTTACATATACTGGACCAATTACTAGAGCTCGCGCACGCCAATTAAATTACTAGGTACTTTCGTTTCTTGGTAATGATTCTAATGTTCATGAGATTATGATGCTGCCTAAATTGGATACATTTGTTTTGCTTACAAATGAAGGGCCTAGCTTGGAGAAGGATGAACATTGGAGCAAGAACACGCATGGAGTTGATGGCATGCGCAAGGGGATCAAGAACGGAGTTACAAGTGGTGATTTCAGGACTTTGAAGCCGCCATAAGGAGTGCATGAAGCCTTGGACGAAATATACAAGATGCCACTTCATAATATTCGTCCATAGGCTATTCTAGGTGCTGCGTCACCTTATTAATGGGCCAGGCCCATGTAATTTCTAAATACTTAAGTATAGGCTATTTTTAGAGTCCGTATGTGTGGGGAAACAAGAGTTAGGGTTGGTTTCGGACCCCACCCTCAAGGGCCACGAAATTCCCCCCTCTTCCTCCATATATACAGCCCTTAGGGTGTCGTTTAGACTTTGGGTTTTTTTTAGATTAAAAGTTCGCCATAGCTGCAACTTCGCGTACTTCGTTTGTGTCCAACGACCAGACCAAGACGTCACAGAACCCCACCTTGATCAATAAAGCTTTCATCTTATATTCGCAATATCCCGATTGCAATCTCAGTTTCTTGCTTGTTCTTCGTTTGCTCGCAGGAAACAGACCCTTGTTGATGAGGACATGACTACCTTGGATATGACCAAAAATATTGCATATATGCATATTTGTCAGGTGATTTCTAGTGCAAAGTATTCAATAATCTATTTATGTTATCCAGAACAAAAATACTTCACACACTTTTGTGTTTTGTCTAATTGCAGGTGTATGGGACATTTGTACAATCCACATATGAAGATAAGGAAGAAAGAGATGTTTATTTGCTGTCCAAAAAGTTCTCTCACGTTACTTTTGGCCCAAGAGAAGATAGAGTCCAAGTCTCTCACGTTCTGGATTCAGATTCGGACTGCACAGACATACCTGACTCAAAACGCACACAAGTTTTTCATACGGACTCCGAATTTGAAGGTGATTCCAATTGGGTTGGAAAGTGCACGAAATCTAGTTTCCAACAAAAAAAGAATCACCCAATTCGGAGTCCGTATGAAAAACTTGTGTGCGTTTTGAGTCAGGTATGTCTGTGCAGTCCGAATCTGAATCCAGAACGTGAGAGACTTGGACTCTATCTTCTCTTGGGCCAAAAGTAACGTGAGAGAACTTTTTGGACAGCAAATAAACATCTCTTTCTTCCTTATCTTCATATGTGGATTGTACAAATGTCCCATACACCTGCAATTAGACAAAACACAAAAGTGTGTGAAGTATTTTTGTTCTGGATAACATAAATAGATTATTGAATAGTTTGCACTAGAAATCACCTGACAAATATGCATATATGCAATATTTTTGGTCATATCCAAGGTAGTCATGTCCTCATCATCCTCCCCTTCTTGAAAATAAAGCCGTCCTCGGCGTTGCTTAATCTGAAATGTGGCTAACAAAAGAGACAAGGTGTACATGTTGTATATGTATATGTCATCCATTTTTACTTCCCTTGATTTTTTCATATATGACACATGAATAGATGAGTAACTTGCATAGTTCATAAAATCTAAAGCCAAAAAATTAGCACAAGAAGTAGAAGGCATGAAAATATTGCAACTCAGTTTGCACATATAAGTGAAGCTCTTATTCATTTCAAAAGATTGACAATTGTCATCATTAAACCATCCCAACATTGATGAATAAACCTTACTTGCATCAAATTTACATGCTACAACATGCTTAAATAAGCAAACATGCAATAAGTCATTCAACACAGAATCATCACCAAGATTAGAGGTCATATCAAAATGATTAAACATTGGTTCTTTTGCATCAATAGTTAATTCAATGGGTGCACTCAAAATTGTTGGTATTTCAGTTGTTTGATCACATGGCAAAGTCAAATTATCAACGTAGTCCTCTAAAATAGGTGGTGTGATCAAAGTAGTGGGTAGCTCATCAGATGGTGCATTCAAATTGACAAGGCATTCATCATTCTCATGTAGAGATGGAAGATCAGTACCTTTGTCATTACCTCTTATGATCAACTCAGATGATGTAGCCACTCTCGGGGCGATGTGTCACATGGTGGAGGTGATGTAGTCCTGACAACAACGGATGAGGTTGTCATAGTATGCCTAGTAGTTGAAGGAACAATCATATCAACTCTTGGAATGTGCACTGTGCGCTTGTTCTCCTCGTGGCCAACACGTCGTTTTATTTCCTGTTCAGCTTTGCAAGCAAGATGAAACAAATGGTCCATAGGATAACACTCTTCATGAATTAGTATCTCTTGAATATCACGGTTTAATCCTCCCCAAAATCTATCCATAAAATCATCTTCACTTTCCTCTAAAGAGGAATGCAACAAGGTAGTTGTAAATCATCATAATATTTTGTTACAGTTTCACTACCTTGTTTTAAGTGTTGCAACTTCTTAATCATGTCACGAGTATAATAAGCAGGGACGAAAGTATGTCGCATGGCAAGTTTCAAATCATCCCAAGTAGTAGGTATATAATCAGGGTGTAACCGACAATATTCACTCCACCAAACCAAAGCATAACCAGTGAAAGAACCAACCGCAACCTTAACCTTTTTATGTTCATCGAAATTATGGGAAGCAAATATATTTTTTATGTCGAACTCCCATTCAATATATAAAGCAGGTTTAAAACGGCCATTAAATGGTGGTATAGATACATTAACCTGATCATGTGCATTTGGATGTTTGTGCACCTCTCGTGACGGTTGTGGTATTTGCAAAGGTGGTGGCACATCTCCCGATCGACGAAGCCCATGAATTGACTCTGGATCCTGTCATGATTAGTAGAACAAGAAACAAAACCCAAAAATAATGTTCCTATAACTACTAGGATGTGGTGGTAAAACGCTCACAGTAAAGCAAATATCAATGTCTTACACGTTCTTACCATGCAGCAGGCGGTGATCGGCAACCAGCGGTGTCAAGTAACTCCGAATATTGAGTAAAGCGATTGCCAGGGGAGCGTACGTATACACGGTGTAGAAATATGTGGAGCTGGGTTGGCTATATATGGTAGCAAAAGATTAGCAATAATCAATTCAAAGATGCAATGTTGAATAAACGCTCAACGACGGTACTGTGCTGGTCCTAGGCTAGACCGAACTAGAGACGCGAGCCTAGAACACTAATGAGGTCACGTCGTAGCACAACCAGCATCAATGAAGGATACAAAGTAGCTCTGGACAGCAAGATATAAGTGAAGATCACAACGGCAGTAAAGATAATGATGTGAAACAATAGCCAAGCTGTTTACTGAACAGTGCACAAAACAGATTCCAATCCGAATTCAGGTACGAGATTGATTCTAGATAGATCCAATTTTTTTTCTTCTCTCTTTTTTTTCTCACGCTTTTTTTTCTTTTTCTTCTCCCTCTTTTTTTTTCCTTTTTTCTCTCTTTTTTTTCTTTATCTTCTTTTTCTCCCTCTTTCCAAGACAAACTAGATAAGATGCAGATTCGATCAGGCGAAGATGTGAGTGACCTCAACTATGATTATGACAATAAACAGTGCGTAGCACGTGGTGGAAATTGGTGGATTGGATGGTGGACAGCGGATGGGATAATGATGCAGCGGCTGCGTGACTAATGTGAACAGAACTCGAAACTCTAAAGGAACTAGACACTAAGACCAGCAACTCGACACGACGATGCAACCGATAATTCAACTATGCAAGCAATGAAAAGAAAATTGCAAAGGCTCAGACTGGCTTGGACCAAGGATGAATAGATCTAACTCTTTTTTGTGGCTTTTTCTTGGACAATAGGTAAGAAAATAAATCTAATCTAGGAAAACTGGAAATTCTCACCGAGCAACCTGAAAACTGATACCACTTGAATCTGTTGTGGACGAAACAATCTGATGCTGCAGCAGAATCCGAGTCAAACTACAAGTCCAAAGGTGTTACATCACCTCCACTTGGGCCCATTGGCCATGTACGACCTAGATTTAGTTTTAGGCTGCCTTGGGACGTCCTCCCACCTCCTTGGCCGCCACCCCTTGCTCCTATATAAGTAGATCCATCTAGTAGCTTTTTGCTTGGGATTTGTTTAGTTAAAAGTTAGCCATTGCAACTTCGTGTACTTCGTTTGTGTCCAACGACCAGACCAAGACCGCTTCCGGATCCCCACCATTATCAATACCTCATATATATTTGCAATATTCAGATTGCTTTATCATATTCTTGCTCGTTCTTCGATTGCTTGCAGGAATAGACCTTCGTGGTCAGGCTGACCGTGCTTCCGGCATCGTGAGTAACCTCAGGAGATTGGTTTAGCGATTGCTAAGGCGCAACGTCGTGCACGTTTGTAGTCGGATCGTCAAAGTCGTCTCCACCAAATCGATAGTTATCATCTCATCAAAAGATCGGGACACCCCGCCTCTATCACTTGTGGTCAGGTTGATCGTGCTCCGGCGTGGTCAATAACCCTCGGAAGTTGGTTTAGCGATTGCTAAGGCGCGACATCTCGCACGTTCATAGTCGGATCGTCAAGGTCGACTCCCACAGAAAACGATAGCCACCATCTCATCGAAACATCGGGACACCTTAGCCTCTATCAAGTGGTATCAGATTTCCAGGTTGCTCGGTGAGATTTTACAGTTTTTTCGTAGATTAGATCGAGTCTGTTCTTCATACCTACAGTCCACGAAAAAGCCAAAAAAAAAGGGTTAGTTCATCATATCCGAACCAATCCGAGCCTTTGCATAATCTTTTTAGGGTTTTTGCTTTGTTGAATTTGCGGTTGCATCGTCGTGTCAAGTTGCTGGTCTTAGAGTCTAGTCTTTTAGAGTTTCGAGTTCTGGTCATAAGTTGTCACGCCACCGCCGCACCATCATCATCGCCCATCTACCACTTTTTCTTATCCGCCACCGCTCTGAATCCATATCCATATACCACCACCAATCTGTATCCATATACCACCACCAATCTGTATCCATATACCACCACCGCTACCATATACCACCACCGCTGCCATATACCACAACCATATATCCACCACCAATCCGAGTTCTTCTCATATAATGTTTGTTCTTGAGATCAATCTAAATTCTGATTCGTGTTTCCTTGCCTGCGTAGTCTCGGAAAAAAAATTTAGGCCAAAATTTTTACGGGCAATTTTTTTCCCTATCCTATTTTTAGGCTTTTCTGAGTCTTTTGAGCCACGTGCCATCATAGTGATTTTTTGTCGCACTTTTTCATCGTCGCTGCCCTGATTTCCGAAAAAAAAGTGAAAAAAAATTTCGTGCCCATCCTATCAGTTTGACGAGGGAAGAGTTTTGAGACACTCGCCATTATAGTGATTTTCGCAAAAAAAGAGGAGCGCAAAAAAAAGGAGCATAAAAGAAAAGAGCGAAAAAAAAGAGTTCCACAGTGTGCTTTTCCCTTATTTACGTGCAGCGCCGTGTTTTTGTTAGTGTTCTAGGCTCGCGTCTCTAGCACGGTCTAGCCTAGGACCAGCACAGTACCGTCGTTGAGCGTTTATTCAACTTTGCATCTCTGAATTGATTATTGCTGACCCTTTTTGCTACCATACTATAAGCCTTCCCAGCTCCACATACGTCTATGTCGTGCGTTTGACTCTCCCTGGCAATCGCTCTATCCAAGCTTTTGAGAGTTTTGACTACAACGGTTGCCGATCACCGCCTGCTGCTGGGTAAGAACTGGTAAGAATTTGAGATTTGCTTGACGGATTTGTGACATCCACCACCACCACCACTTGTTAGTAGTCTGTAGGATCATATTCTTGTGTGTTTCTATTGCTGCTAACCATGCCAGGATCACAAGCCGACGAGACTGACTGGGAGAACTTGACGAACAAGGAGCTTCATGATACGTTTTAGCAAATGATGAGTGGACAGGTGCAAGATGTGATAAACAGATTTGAAGAGGCCATGGAGAAGATAGATGGCATGGAGAAGACGTTTGAAACAAAGCTCGATAATAAGTTTGCTGAATTGCTTTCACGTTTTCCACCACCACCACCGGCTACTCCTGCCGCACCTCTGCAACAACAGCAACAACATCGACTACCTCCACGTCGGGAAATAGCCCTCCGCCGAGCGAGCCGTGTCCCTCTTTAGTCGGGCCAAACTGCTGGTGCTGCTGTTGATACTTTTGTGGCTCCTACTGCTGATGTGGAGGAGGATGATTATGTGGGAGATTATGAGGATGAGGTTGATCAAAATCAGAACTACGTGCCACCACCAGCACAGCAACCACCAGGTCATCCACATGCAAATAATGGCAATGGTAGGGCTCACCCTCAGGTACGAGATCATGACCATCTCCCTAAACTAAAATTGAATATTCCACCATTTGAGGGTAGATATGTTCCTGATATATATCTTACTTGGGAGTTAGAAACTGAACAACGATTTACATGTTTACAATATCCCGAGGAGAGACGTGTTCCTGCTGTTGTTTGTGCGTTCACTAGTTTTGCATGTGTTTGGTGGTCTGAGCATTGTAGATTATATCCTATTCCGGCTACTTGGGTTGCTTTGAAAACTGCTATGCGTACTCGTTGGGTTCCACCATATTATCAACGTGAATTACTTCAAAAATTGCAGCGCTTAAGACAGGGAAAAAATTCTGTAGAAGAATATTATCAGGAATTACAAACTGGCATGATTAGATGTGGTATTGTTGAGGATAATGAAGCTATGCTTGCACGTTTTATGGGTGGATTAAATAGAGAGATTCAGACGATTCTAGAGTATAAGGAGTATACTAATATCACTCGTTTATTCCATCTTGCTTGTAAAGCTGAACGTGAAGTGCAGGATCGACAGGCATTGGCGCGGACTAACTTTTCTGCAGGTCGACCTTCATCATGGACACCACGTGCATCATCTACTTCCACACGTTCTGCTACACCGGCGCCTCCGTCGGCTGCCACCTCCAACCGTGATACAATAAAGCAGGCACAATCACCACTATCTGCCAAGAGCACACCTTCTAGGCCTGCAAAGAGCTCTTCTTCATCCATGGCATCAACAGGGCAAACACAAGATATTATTTGTCGACGTTGCAAGGGTGGAGGTCATTTTGCGAGAGAATGCCCATCTAAGCGTGTGATGATTGTTACTGAGGATGGTGGGTATGAGTCCGCTAGTGACTATGATGAGGAGACTTTGGCTCTTATTACACATGAAGAACACGGTGGAGACGATTCTGATCATGAGACGCAATACATGGCTCCTGAAGATGCTGACAGGTATGAATGTTTAGTTGCTCAACGTGTTTTGAGTGTGCAGGTTACACAAGCTGAGCAAAATCAAAGGCATAATTTGTTCCATACAAAGGGAGTTGTGAAGGAACGTTCTGTTCGCGTGATCATAGATGGAGGGAGCTGCAATAACTTGGCTAGCATGGAGATGGTCGAGAAACTATCTCTCACCACAAGACCACATCCACATCCTTACTACATCCAATGGTTCAACAACAGCGGCAAGGTTAAGGTAACACATACTGTTCGTGTGCATTTTAGTATCTCTACATATGCTGATTATGTTGATTGTGATGTGGTACCTATGCAAGCATGTTCCTTATTACTTGGTAGACCATGGCAATTTGATAAAAATTCTGTACACCATGGTAGAAACAATCAGTATACTCTTGTTCATAACGATAAAAATATTACTTTGCTTCCTATGACTCCTGATTCCATTTTGAAAGATGATATTAATAGAGCTAATAAAGCAAAACAGGAGACAAATAAGAGTGAAAATCAGATTGTGGCAAAAGAATTTGAGCACCAAATGAAGCCTAATAATAAACCATCTACTGTTGTTTCTGAAATTAAATTGAAAAGTGCATGTTTACTTGCCACCAAATCTGATATTGATGAGCTAGATTTTAGCAAATCTGTTTGCTATGCTTTTGTGTGCAAAGAGGCATTATTTTCATTCGAGGACGTGCCTTCCTCTTTGCCCCCTGCTGTCACTAACATTTTGCAGGAGTTCGCTGACGTCTTTCCACAAGACGTGCCACCGGGATTACCACCTATTCGAGGGATTGAGCATCAAATTGACTTAATTCCCGGTGCTTCGCTACCCAACCGTGCACCATACCGTACCAATCCAGAGGAGACGAAGGAGATTATGCGTCAAGTACAAGAACTGCTCGACAAAGGTTATATACGCGAATCCCTTAGTCCTTGTGCTGTTCCTATCATTTTAGTGCCGAAAAAGGATGGTACGTCGCGTATGTGCGTTGATTGTAGAGGCATTAATAATATTACTATTCGTTATCGTCATCCTATTCCTAGGCTAGATGATATGCTTGATGAATTGAGTGGCTCTACAATATTCTCCAAAGTTGATTTGCGTAGTGGATACCATCAAATTCGTATGAAATTGGGTGATGAATGGAAAACAGCATTTAAAACTAAGTTTGGATTATATGAGTGGTTAGTCATGCCTTTTGGGTTAACTAATGCACCTAGTACTTTCATGAGGTTAATGAACGAAGTTTTACGTGCTTTCATTGGACGATTTGTGGTAGTTTACTTTGATGACATATTGATTTATAGCAAATCTTTGGAGGAACATTTGGAACATTTACGTGCTGTTTTTATTGCTCTACGTGATGCACGTTTGTTTGGAAACCTTGGAAAGTGCACCTTTTGCACCGACCGAGTATCTTTTCTTGGCTATGTTGTTACTCCACAGGGAATTGAAGTTGATAAAGCCAAGATTGAAGCTATTGAGAGTTGGCCGCAGCCCAAAACGGTCACACAAGTGAGGAGTTTCCTTGGCCTCGCTGGTTTCTATAGGCGTTTTGTGAGAGATTTCAGCACCATTGCTGCACCTCTCAACGAGCTTACAAAGAAGGATGTGCCTTTTGTTTGGGGTACCGCACAGGAAGAAGCCTTCACGGTATTGAAAGATAAGTTGACACATGCTCCTTTACTCCAACTTCCTAATTTCAATAAGACTTTTGAGCTTGAATGTGATGCTAGTGGAATTGGATTAGGAGGTGTGTTATTACAAGATGGAAAACCTGTTGCATACTTTTCTGAAAAATTGAGTGGGCCTAGTCTGAACTATTCTACTTATGATAAAGAATTATATGCTCTTGTTCGGACCTTAGAAACATGGCAACATTATTTATGGCCCAAGGAATTTGTTATACATTCTGATCATGAATCTTTGAAACACATTAAAAGTCAAGCAAAACTGAACCGTAGACATGCTAAATGGGTTGAATTCATTGAGACTTTCCCTTATGTCATTAAACACAAGAAGGGTAAAGAAAATGTTATTGCTGATGCCTTGTCTCGTCGTTATACTATGCTTTCACAACTTGACTTTAAAATATTTGGTTTGGAGACCATCAAAGATCAATATGTTCATGATGCTGAATTTAAAGATGTATTGCAGAATTGTAAGGAAGGGAGAACTTGGAACAAGTTCGTTCTTAACGATGGATTTGTGTTTCGTGCTAACAAGCTATGCATTCCAGCTAGCTCCGTTCGTCTTTTGTTGTTGCAGGAGGCGCATGGAGGAGGATTAATGGGACACTTTGGCGTCAAGAAGACGGAGGATATACTTGCTACACATTTCTTTTGGCCAAAGATGAGACGGGATGTTGAGCGTTTTGTTGCTCGCTGCACTACATGTCAAAGAGCTAAGTCACGACTCAATCCTCATGGTTTATATATGCCTTTGCCTGTACCTAGTGTTCCTTGGGAGGATATATCTATGGACTTTGTTTTAGGTTTACCTCGAACAAAGAAGGGGAGGGATAGCATATTTGTTGTCGTGGATAGGTTCTCGAAAATGGCACACTTTATACCATGTCATAAAAGCGATGATGCTGTTAATGTTGCTGATTTGTTCTTTCGTGAAATTATTCGCTTACATGGTGTGCCAAATACTATTGTTTCAGATCGTGATACTAAATTTCTTAGCCACTTTTGGAGATGTTTATGGGCTAAGTTGGGGACTAAGCTGCTCTTTCGTACTACTTGTCACCCCCAAACTGATGGACAAACTGAAGTAGTCAATAGAACATTGTCTACTATGCTTAGGGCTGTTTTGAAGAATAACAAGAAAATGTGGGAAGAATGCTTGCCTCATATTGAATTTTGCTTATAATCGTTCATTGCATTCTACTACTAAGATGTGCCCTTTTGGAATTGTGTATGGTTTCCTACCTCGTGCACCTATTGATTTGTTGCCTCTTCCATCTTCAGAGAAGGTTAATTTTGATGCTAAAGAACGTTCTGAATTGATTTTAAAAATTCATGAGTTAACTAAGGAAAACATTGAGCGTATGAATGCTAAATATAAACTTTCTGGAGATAAGGGTAGAAAACATGTTGTGTTTGCGCCTAGAGATCTTGTTTGGTTACATTTGCGTAAAGATAGATTTCCTAATCTGCGCAAATCAAAGCTAATGCCACGTGCTGATGGTCCTTTTAAGGTGTTAGAGAAAATAAATGATAATGCATATAAACTTGAGCTACCTGTAGATTTTGGGGTTAGTCCCACTTTTAACATTGCAGATTTGAAGCCTTATTTGGGTGAGGAAGATGCGCTTCCGTCGAGGACGACTTCATTTCAAGAAGGGGAGGATGATGAGGACATCAATACCATTGTTACACCCACAGCCCCTACTGTTACATATACTGGACCAATTACTAGAGCTCGTGCGCGCCAATTAAATTACCAGGTACTTTCGCTTCTTGGTAATGATTCTAATGTTCATGAGATTATGATGCTGCCTAAATTGGATACATTTGTTTTGCTTACAAATGAAGGGCCTAGCTTGGAGAAGGATGAACATTGGAGCAAGAACACGCATGGAGTTGATGGCATGCGCAAGGGGATCAAGAACGGAGTTACAAGTGGTGATTTCAGGACTTTGAAGCCGCCATAAGGAGTGCATGAAGCCTTGGACGAAATATACAAGATGCCACTTCATAATATTCGTCCATAGGCTATTCTAGGTGCTGCGTCACCTTATTAATGGGCCAGGCCCATGTAATTTCGAAATACTTAAGTATAGGCTATTTTTAGAGTCCGTATGTGTGGGGAAACAAGAGTTAGGGTTGGTTTCGGACCCCACCCTCAAGGGCCACGAAATTCCCCCCTCTTCCTCCATATATACAACCCTTAGGGCGTCGTTTAGACTTTGGGTTTTGTTTAGATTAAAAGTTCGCCATAGATGTAACTTCGCGTACTTCGTTTGTGTCCAACGACCAGACCAAGACGTCACAGAACCCCACCTTGATCAATAAAGCTTTCATCTTATATTCGCAATATCCCGATTGCAATCTCAGCTTCTTGCTTGTTCTTCGTTTGCTCGCAGGAAACAGACCCTCGTGGTCAGGTTGATCGTGCTCCGGCATGGTCAATAACCCTCGGAAGTTGGTTTAGCGATTGCTAAGGCGCGTCGTCTCGCACGTTCGTAGTCGGATCGTCAAGGTCGACTCCCACAGAAAACGATAGCCACCATCTCATCGAAACATCGGGACACCTTAGGCTCTATCAAAGTAGCACCATGATCTTCATGATAGAGAGTCTCCTATGCTGTCACTTTCATAAACTAGTGGGAATTTTACATTATAGAACTTGGCTTGTATATTCCAATGATGGGCTTCCTCAAATTGCCCTAGGTCTTTGTGAGCAAGCAAGTTGGATGCACACCCACTTAGTTTCTTTTGTTGAGCTTTCACACACTTATAGCTCTAGTGCATCCGTTGCATGGCAATCCCTACTCACTCACATTGATATCTATTTATGAGCATCTCCATAGCCCGTTGATACGCCTAGTTGATCTGAGACTATCTTCTCCTTTTTGTCTTCTCCACAACCACCATTCTATTCCACCTATAGTGCTATGTCCATGGCTCACGCTCATGTATTGCGTCAAAGTTGAAAAAGTTTGAGAACATCAAAAGTATGAAACAATTGCTTGGCTTGTCATCGGGGTTGTGCATGATTTAATATTTTGTGTGATGAAGATAGAGCATAGCCAGACTATATGATTTTGTAGGGATAACTTTCTTTGGCCATGTTATTTTGAGAAGACATGATTGCTTAGTTAGTATGCTTGAAGTATTATTATTTTTATGTCAATATTAAACTTTTATCTTGAATCTTTCAAATCTGAACATTCATGCCACAATAAAGAAAATTACATTGAGAAATATGTTAGGAAGCATTCCATATCAAAAATTCTATTTTTATCATTTACGTACTCGAGGACGAGCAGGAATTAAGCTTGGGGATGCTTGATACGTCTCCAACGTATCTATAATTTTTTATTGTTCCATGCTATTATATATTCTGTTTTGGATGTTTAGTGGGCTTATTTATACACTTTTATATTATTTTTGGGACTAACCTGTTAACCGGAGGCCCATCCCAAATTGATATTTTTTTGCCTATTTCAGTGTTTCGCGGAAAAAGAATATCAAACGGAGTCCAAACGGAATGAAACCTTCGGGAGCGTGATTTTTGGAACAAACGTGATCCAGAGGACTTGGAGTGGACTTCAAGAAACTAACGAGGAAGCCACGAGGCAGGGGGCGCGCCCTCCACCCTCGTGGGCCCCTCGTGGCTCCACCGACCTACTTCTTCCTCCTATATATACCTACGTACCCCCAAACCATCAGAGAGAACCACGAAAACCTAATTCCACCGCCGCAACCTTCTGTACCCGTGAGATCCCATCTTGGGGCCTTTTCCGGCGCTCCACTGGAGGGGGCATTGATCACGGAGGGCTTCTACATCAACACCATAGCCTCTCCGATGATGTGTGAGTAGTTGACCTCAGACCTTCAGGTCCATAGTTATTAGCTAGATGGCTTCTTCTTTCTCTCTTTGGATCTCAATACAAAGTTCTCCTCGATCTTCTTGGAGATCTATTCGATGTAACTCTTTTTGTGGTGTGTTTGTCGAGATCCGATGAATTGTGGGTTTATGATCAAGATTATCTATGAACATTGAATCTTCCCTGAATTCTTTTATGTATGATTGGTTATCTTTGCAAATCTCCTCGAATTATGAGTTTGGTTTGGCCTACTAGATTGATCTTTCTTGCAATGGAAGAAGTGCTTAGCTTTGGGTTCAATCTTATGGTGCTCGATCCCAGTGATAGTAGGGGAAACGACACGTATTGTATTGTTGCCATCGAGGATAAAAAGATGGTGTTTATATCATATTGCATGAGTGTATTCCTCTACATCATGTCATGTTGCTTAAAGCGTTACTCCGTTCTTATGAACTTAATACTCTAGATACATGCTGGATAGCGGTCGATGTGTGGAGTAATAGTAGTAGATGCAGGCACGAGTCGGTCTACTTAGCACGGACGTGATTCCTATATACATGACCATACCTAGATATTATCATAACTATGCTCAATTTTATGAATTGCTCGACAGTAATTTGTTCACCCACCGTAATACTTATGCTATCTTGAGAGAAGCCACGAGTGAAACCTATGGCCCACGGGTCCATTTTCCATCATACAAGTTTCCAATCTATTTTATTTTCTAATCTTTACTTTCAATTTATATCATAAAAATACCAAAAATATTTATCATATTATTATCATCTCTATCAGATCTCACTCTTGCAAGTGGCCTTGAAGGGATTGACAACCCCTTTATCGCGTTGGTTGCGAGGTTCTTATTTGTTTGTGTAGGTATGAGGTGACTCGCGCGTGGTCTCCTACTGGATTGATACCTTGGTTCTCAAAAACTGAGGAAAATACTTACGCTGCTTTGTTGCAACACCCTTTCCTCTTCAGGGGAAAACCAACGCATGCTCAAGAGGTAGCAACTACCATCTGCTGACGACTCCACGTCTCTTTTTCTCATTACTATACCAATGCCCAGCAATGGCTTTGGCGATCCCAGATGCTTTCAAAAACACAGTACACAAGTTGTGCTGCTGGCACATTATGAAGAAGTACATGGAACACCTCGCATACCTGTACAACTTGCACGAAGACTTTAAGGATGAATTCACATCAATCCTCAACTGGCCCCTCATGCCAACTGAGTTTGAGGCTACCTGGAAAAGACTCATGGATAAGTACAACCTCCATGATGATGCCATGATGGTGGGCATGTGGAATGAGCGTGAGAGATGGATATCAGCATACTTCAAAGAAATTTTCTGCGCCAAAATGACATCCACACAACGAAGTGAGAGCATGAACTATGTGCTCAAGAAGAACTTCGTAAGTGAGAGACAAAACCTCCACCGGTTTGTCATCCAGGTAAATTCCTGCGTCAAAACAAGGAGGCAGATAGATAACCAGGAGACAATGGGTAACCGGGTATAGCTCTATCACCTGTCGTAATACAAAAAATAACAAGCTTACTAAAGTAAAACTGTATTAGTTAGACAATTTTTTGCTGCGAGAAAACTAATAATTTGGTCATCATTCTTGCATGGGCAGAAGGAACAAAACACGCTGACCTTCTATAGGTTTGACACCTAGATGGCAAAGCTTTACTCATGAGCTGTGTACAGCGAGATCAAAAAAAGGCTAAAACTGAGCACACTCTTCACGGCGACAGAGACAGAAGAGCCCACAAAGTACCTTGTGCGCTATAACAACCCGCAAAATCTGTCTGCGTGGGCTCAGCATGCGTTCCAGGTGGTTCCAGACCCCGTGGGAGAAACATATGAGTGCAAGTGCAGGCTATGTGACCACACAGGTGAGGTCTAAAAAAAGATGTTACATACTCTGCTGCTTTTTTTGCAAAGTTTTTGTTTGAATGAAATGACAAAAACACGCACCTCTTCAAAAAAATGCAGGTATTTTCTACGTGCATGTCCTATGAATGATGCAGACAATTAAGGCTGCCAGCGTTCTAGAGAAATACATCCTCAGGAGATACACCAAACGCCCGAACATCCAGCTAACATTCAACAGAAATGACTTGAGGACAGTAGCGTCAAACAAGGCATCCCAATACTGCATTGAAAGCTCACTGCTGACACTGAACATGAGGGTGCACAGAAAAATCTTGAGAAGCCAAGAGCAAATGGCGAGGTCACGGGTCGTCATGGACAAACTTGAACAAGAACTCGACGACATGCATTCTGCTGAAAATGGAGGTCTCGTGGACAATGAAGCCATTGAGCATGATATTGCTACAATGTTATCCGAGATGAACCATCTGGGAGCTATTGACCCATTCGACAACGAGGAAGAGGAGCAACAGCAACCATAGCTTGCCCATGTGCACACTCAAGAGCACCAACATGCTCACATGCAAGATCATGAGCTTGATGGTGCTGTAGGCGAACAACATGACAACAGGACATCCTACCAGCAGCAGCAGGAAAGGGTGATTAAACCACCCATATTCTCAAACACAAAGAGGAGGAAGAGTAAGACGCAAGTAGCGAAAGAAGTAGCCAAAAAGCCGCCACGCCCCGTCAGGCGCATGGAATTTGGCCCGGACGGCAAACCTGTCGGGATAAGGGCATGCGGATTCTGCAACGTCATGAGCAACCATAATTACTGCACATGCGCACTCCGCACAGATG
Source organism: Triticum aestivum (assembly GCF_018294505.1). NCBI lineage: Eukaryota > Viridiplantae > Streptophyta > Magnoliopsida > Poales > Poaceae > Triticum > Triticum aestivum. Next base: position 375,353,744 of record NC_057812.1, on the reverse strand, counting down.
CCACTGTCAACAAGCAAACACTGCACAAGAAGATTGGAGCTGCCCAGGTTTCTACCAATGGAGACAACACACGTAACACCTACACTTGCTACAAGTGTGGGGGAACCGACGGACATAATGCCCGCACGTGCAAAGCGGGCAAGGAGGTCAGTGGCGCTGAACAGAAATAGGGCAAGGTATAGAGTTCCAAAAAATCAAAAGAAGAGGATGAAGAAGAAGAGTTTGACGAGAATGACGACCAATCGGACGAAGACAATGAAGATGACAGTGTTGGGGACGAGGAAACTGAAACTGACGATGAAGCTGCCAAGGCTCAACCAGGAAAGGGCGCTGGCAAGGGACAACATTCGGGGCCAGTTAGGAGGAGCTCAAGACTGAAGAATTCATAGTGGTTATGCTGCTGCGACAATGAGGAAACATATCAGAAACACTGTTGTTACCAAAAACTTATTTAGCTTTATCATTGATTTCTCGATCAGTACTATAGTTAAGATATAATTTGTGATTTATGCCCGCTGGACAAGTGACATTATTATGTAAACCTTTTGATAATCCTTTTGAATGCAGTCACAAATACATTTTCAAAAAACTTATCTGGATTATATGTAACGCCAACACTACTGTCGATGAGTAACTCAACAAAAAATATGTTAAGGAAAATTTAAACTCTTATAGTACATCAGTACTGATAATTCTCACTCGTTAGTACGAAGGCATAGTAACCAAACACACCCGTGAACACCTCAAAAAACATCATTTGAAAAAAACAAGCTATGTCTGCTTCTGCCAGTCCTAGTTCTGAAAGACCATCAGTACATAAAAATAATTACCTCAAGCAAAATGCTAAAAATATAATACACCTGTATTGATGAAAATCTAATGTATCTGTAAAAAATACTTTTAGAGATTATCTTGATATAAACAAATCCTTTCAAAAAACATAAATTGTTTTAAAAAACATTAGCATGACACACATAGTCTGACTGGTATTTGGTAAGCTCAATTACACTTCAATCACCAGTCCAAGTACCCACAGCAAAGGAGTACAAAACCACCATCATCACAACCCCTAACACGTGCAAGTGGGATAGGCAGCTCACAAGTACAGCTTGACAAGACTACTCAGTGCAACAGTAAAAACCCTTTGTCTTGGACGGTTAGTTCTTCCAGGACACCACCCGCGCCACCCACTAGGCGGTTGTCACAAGGGAATGCGAACGGGCACCCCCACGACCACTACACCCACGCCCCCAACGAACCGCCTCCCACACATCCCCGTCGACGCATGATGACCCACAAGTATATGGGATCTATCATAGTCCTTTCGATAAGTAAGTGTGTCGAACCCAACGAGGATCAGAAGGAAATGATAAGCGGTTTTCAGCAAGGTATTCTCTGCAAGCACTGAAATTCTAGGTAATAGACAGTTTTGTGATAAGATAATTTTTAACGAGCAACAAGTAACAAAGGTAAATAAAGCGCAGCAAGGTGTCTCAATCCTTTTTGTAGCAAAGGACAAGCATGGACAAACTCTTATATGAAGGAAAGCGCTCCCGAGGACACATGGGAATTATCGTCAAGCTAGTTTTCATCACGTTCATATGATTCACGTTCGGTACTTTGATAATTTGATATGTGGGTGGACCGGTGCTTGGGTGTTGTCCTTACTTGGACAACCATCCCACTTATGATTAACTCCTATTGCAAGCATCCGCAACTACAAAAGAAGTATTAAGGTAAACCTAACCATAGCATGAAACATATGGATCCAAATCAGCCCCTTACGAAGCAACGCATAAACTAGGGTTTAAGCTTCTGTCACTCTAGCAACCCATCATCTACTTATTACTTCCCAATGCCTTCCTCTAGGCCCAAATAATGGTGAAGTGTCATGTAGTCGGCGTTCACATAACACCACTAGAGGAGAGACAACATACATCTCATCAAAATATCGAACGAATACCAAATTCACATGACTACTAATAGCAAGACTTCTCCCATGTCCTCAGGAACAAACATAACTACTCACAAAGCATATTCATGTTCATAATCAGAGGGCTATTAATATGCATATAGGATCTGAACATATGATCTTCCACCAAATAAACCAACTAGCATCAACTACGAGGAGTAATCAACACTACTAGCAACCTACAAGTACCAATCCCAGACTTAGAGACAAGAATTGGATACAAGAGATGAACTAGGGTTTGAGAGGAGATGGTGCTGGTGAAGATGTTGATGGAGATTGGCCCCCTCCCGATGAGAGGAGCGTTGGTGATGATGATGGTGATGATTTCCCCCTCCCAGAGGGAAGTGTCCCAGACAGAACAGCTCCGCTGGAGCCCTAGATTGGTTCCGCCAAGGTTCTGCCTCGTGGCGGCGGAGTCTCGTCCCGAAAGCTTGCTTATGATTTTTTCCTCAACAAAAGACTCCACATAGCAGAAGATGGGCATCGGAGGGCCACCAGGGGCCCACGAGGCAGGGGGGCGCCCCCCCCCATCCTCGTGGCCAGGGTGTGGGCCCCCTCTGGAACTTCTTGCGCTCAGTATTTTTTATATATTCTGAAAATAGCTTCCATGAAGTTTCAGGACTTTTGGAGCTGTGCAGAATAGGTCTCTAATATTTGCTCCTTTTCCAGCCCAGAATCCCAGCTGCCGGCATTCTCCCTCTTTATGTAAACCTTGTAAAATAAGAGAGAATAGGCATAAATATTGTGACATAATGTGTAATAACAGCCCATAATGCAATAAATATTGATATAAAAGCATGATGCAAAATGGACGTATCAACTCCCCCAAGCTTAGACCTCGCTTGTCCTCAAGCGAAAGCCGAAATCAAAAAATATGTCCACATGTTTAGAGATAGAGGTGTCGATAAAAATAAAATACGGACATGAGGGCATCATGATCATTCTTAGAACAGATCTCTTATGCTAAAGTAACAATTCAATCACAATTTCAAATATGAATCATAAACTTCATTGAGAACCAATAAACTCTAATCTCAGTAATTGAAGCAATTGCAATTTATCATAACCTAGGAAAGAGTCAATATAAGAGCTTTTCAGCAAGTCCACATACTCAACTATCATATAGTCTTTCACAATTGCTAACACTCACGCAATACTTATGGGTATGGAGTTTTAATCAGACACAGAGAAAGATAGGGGGCTTATAGTTTTGCCTCCCAACGTTTTACCTCAAGGGTAATGTCAACAATAATAGTTCATGAAAACTCACATCCAATTAGCCATATATACCAGGATCTTTCCAACATATTGTGCTTGCCAAAGGGTAAAATGTAAAAGGAAAGGTGAAGATCACCATGACTCTTATATAAGGTAGAAGATAAAAGTCAAAGATAGGCCCTTCGCAGAGGGAAGCAGCGGTTGTCATGCGCTTTTATATTTGGATGCACAAAATCTTAATGTGAAAGAACGTCACTTTATATTGCCACTTGTGATATGGACCTTTATTATGCAGTCCGTTGCTTTTATTTCTTCCATATCACAAGATCGTATAAAGCTTATTTTCTCCTACACTAATAAGTCATACATATTTAGAGAGCAATTTTTATTGCTTGCACCGATGACAACTTACTTGAAGGATCTTACTCAATCGGTAGGTAGATATGGTGGACTCTCATGGCAAACCTGGGTTTAGGGATATTTGGAAGCACAAGTAGTATCTCTACTTGGTGCAAAGAATTTGGCTAGCATGAGAGGAAAGGCAAGCTCAATCATGTTGGATGATCCATGACAATATAATTTATCTCAGATGTAAGAGAACATAACCCATTACGTTGTCTTCCTTGTCCAACGCCAACTCTTTGGCATGTCATATTTTAATGAGTGCTCACAATCATAAAAGATGTCCAAGATAGTGTATTTATATGTGAAGAACTCTCTTTGTTTATTACTTCCTATTAATTGCAACTATGACCAAAACTATGTTTGTCAACTCTCAACAACTTTTATTCATCATACTCTTTATATGTGAGCTCATTACTCTCCATAAGATCCATATGATCTCTTTTATTTCTTTTATTCTTTCTCTTTTCTTTTATTCACTCAAGATCATGGCAAAATAATCAAACCCTTGACTCAACACTAATCTTTATTATATAGCTCACGGACCTGATTACATAGAGGGATCATAAGGCAAAACTCAAAACTAGATCATACCAAAAACATTACTCTACTAGATCAAGATATTACTAAAAGGATCGAACTAAGAAAAACGATAAAGATAGAGATGTGATGGTGATACGATACCGGGGCACTCCCCCAAGCTTGGCAGTTGCCAAGTGGAGTGCCCATACCCATATGATTATGTCTCCTTTGTTGGTGAAGAAGATGGTGGTGATGATGGGTAGTCTCACATCAAGCGTAAGAGACCCTCCAACTTGCGGATAATGCCCTTGAGTGCAACTATACGCTCCTTCAACAAAATATTTTCACGTGTGAGATACTTGGTTTGTATACGAGCTAACTCAATCATCTTGAAAGCGTCGATCGCAGTCGGGGTAAGAAGATTGTGATCAAGTTGAAGGATTTCTTCTGTTGCCGGAACTTGGTCCTCCGTGGCCTTCTTGATCCCTTCATCCTTGTTGATCTCCACGGGTTCTTCCTGTAGGGGAACGTAGTAATTTCAAAAAAATTCCTACGCACACGTAAGATCGTGGTGATGCATAGAAACAAGAGGGGAGAGTGTTGTCTATGTACCCTCGTAGACCGGAAGCGGAAGCGTTATGACAACGCGGTTGATGTAGTCGTACATCTTCACGGCCCGACAGATCAAGCACCGAAACTATGGCACCTCCAACTTTTAGCACATGTTCAGCTCGATGACGATCCCCAGACTCCGATCCAGCAAAGTGTCGGGGAAGAGTTTCGTCAGCACGACGGTGTGGTGACGATCTTGATGTTCTACCATCGCAGGGCTTCGTCTAAGCACCACTATAATATTATCGAGGAGTATGGTGGAAGGGGGCACCACACACGGCTAAGAAAACGATCACGAGGATCAACTTGTGTGTCTAGAGGTGCCCCCCTCCCCCGTATATAAAGGAGCAAGGGGGGAGGCCGGCCGGCCCTTGGGCGCGCCAAGGAGGAGGAGTCCTCCTCCTAGTAGGAGTAGGACTCCCCTCTTTCCTACTCCTACTAGGAGGGGGAAAGGAAGGGGAGAGGGAGAAGGAAAGGGGGGCGCCGCCCCCCCTCTCCTAGTCCAATTCGGACCAGAGGGGGAGGGGCCGCGCGGCCCACCCTGGCCGCCCCTCTCTCTCTCCACTAGGGCCCACAAGGCCCATTACTTCTCCCGGGGGGGTCCGGTAACCCTCTGGCACTCCGGTTTTCTTCGAAATCACCCGGAACACTTCCGGTGTCCGACTATAGCCGTCCAATATATCAATCTTTATGTATCGACTATCTCGAGACTCCTCGTCATGTCCGTGATCACATCCGGGAGTCCGAACAAACTTCAGTACATCAAAATATATAAACTCATAATGAAACTGTCATCGTAACATTAAGCGTGCGGACCCTGCGGGTTCAAGAACAATGTAGACATGACTGAGACATGTCTCCGGTCAATAACCAATAGCGGAACCTGGATGCTCATATTGGCTCCCACATATTCTTCGAAGATCTTTATCGGTCAGACCGCATAACAACATACTTTGTTCCCTTTGTCATCGGTATGTTACTTGCCCGAGATTCGATCGTTGGTATCTCAATACCTACTTCAATTTCGTTACCGGCAAGTCTCTTTACTCGTTTCGTAATACATCATCTTGCAACTAACTCATTAGTTGCAATGCTTGCAAGGCTTATGTGATGTGCATTACCGAGAGGGCCCAGAGATACCTCTCCGACAATCGGAGTGACAAATCCTGATCTTGAAATACGCCAACCCAACATGTACCTTTGGAGACATTTGTAGAGCTCATTTATAATCACCCAGTTACGTTGTGATGTTTGGTAGCACACAAAGTGTTCCTCCGGCAAACGGGAGTTGCATAATCTCATAGTCATAGGAACATGTATAAGTCATGAAGAAAGCAATAGCAACATACTAAACGATCGGGTGCTAAGCTAATGGAATGGGTCATGTCAATGACATTATTCTCCTAATGATCTGATCCCTTCAATCAAATGACAACACATGTCTATGGTTAGGAAACATAACCATCTTTGATTAATGAGCTAGTCAAGTAGAGGCATACTAGTGACACTCTGTTTGTCTATGTATTCACACATGTATTATGTTTCCGGTTAATACAATTCTAGCATGAATAATAAACATTTATCATGAAATAAGGAAATAAATAATAACTTTATTATTGCCTCTAGGGCATATTTCCTTCAGTCTCCCACTTGCACTAGAGTCAATAATCTAGTTCACATTGCCATGTGATTTAACATCAATGGTTCACATCACCATGTGATTAACACCCATAGTTCACATCGACATGTGACCAACACCCAAAGGGTTTACTAGAGTCAATAATCTAGTTCACATCGCTATGTGATTAACACCCAAAGAGTACTGAGGTGTGATCATGTTTTGCTTGTGAGAGAAGTTTAGTCAACGGGTCTGCCACATTCAGATCTGTAAGTATTTTCCAAATTTCTATGTCAACAATGCTCTGCATGGAGCTACTCTAGCTAATTTCTCCCACTTTCAATATGTATCCAGATTGAGACTTAGAGTCATCTGGATCAGTGTCAAAACTTGTATCGACGTAACCCTTTACGACGAACCTTTTTGTCACCTCCATAATCGAGAAACATATCCTTATTCCACTAAGGATAATTTTGACTAATGTCCAGTGATCAACTCCTAGATCACTATTGTACTCCCTTGCCAAACTCAGGGCAGGGTATACAATAGGTCTGGTACATAGCATGGCATACTTTATAGAACCTATGGCTGAGGCATAGGGAATGACTTTCATTCTCTCTCTATCTTCTGCCGTGGTCGGGTTTTGAGTCTTACTCAACTTCTCACCTTGTAACACAGGCAAGAACTCTTTCTTTGACCGTTCCATTTTGAACTTACTTCAAAATCTTGTCAAGGTATGTACTCATTGAAAAAACTTATCAAGCGTCTTGATCTATCTCTATAGATCTTGATGCTCAATATGTAAGCAGCTTCACCGAGGTCTTTCTTTGAAAAAACTCCTTTCAAACACTCCTTTGTGCTTTGCAGAATAATTCTACATTATTTCCGATCAATAATATGCCATACATATACTTATCAGAAATGTTGTAGTGCTCCCACTCACTTTCTTGTTAATACAGGCTTCACCGCAAGTCTGTATAAAACTATATGCTTTGATCAACTCATCAAAGCGTATATTCCAACTCCGAGATGCTTGCACCAGTCCATAGATGAATCGCTGGAGCTTGCACATTTTGGTAACACCTTTAGGATTGACAAAACCTTCTGGTTGCATCATATACAACTCTTCTTTAAGAAATCCATTAAGGATTGCAGTTTTGTTATCCATTTGCCAGATTTCATAAAATGCGGCAATTGCTAACATGATTCGGACAGACTTTAAGCATCGATACAAGTGAGAAAATCTCATTGTAGTCAACACCTTGAACTTTGTCAAAAACCCTTTTCGACAAGTCTAGCTTTGTAGATAGTAACACTACTATCAGCGTCCGTCTTCCTCTTGAAGATCCATTTATTTGTTATGGCTTGCTGATCATCGGGCAAGTCAACCAAAGTCCATACTTTGTTCTCATACATGGATCCCATCTCAGATTTTATGGCCTCAAGCCATTTCGCGGAATCTGGGCTCATCATCGCTTCCTCATAGTTCATAGGCTCGTCATGGTCAAGTAACATGACCTCCAGAACGGGATTACCGTACCACTCTGGTGCAGATCTCACTCTAGTTTACCTACAAGGTTCAGTAGTAACTTGATCTGAAGTTTACATGATCATCATCATTAGCTTCCTCACTAATTGGTGTAGTAGTCACAGGAACAGATTTCTGTGATGAACTACTTTCCAATAAGGGAGCAGGTAAAGTTACCTCATCAAGTTCTACTTTCCTCCCACTCACTTCTTTTGAGAGAAACTCCTTCTCTAGAAAGGATCCATTCTCAACAACGAATATCTTGCCTTCGGATCTGTGACAGAAGGTGTACCCAACATTCTTCTTTGGGTATCCTATGAAGACATATTTCTCCGATCTGGGTTTGAGCTTATCAGGATGAAACTTTTTCATATAAGCATCACAACCCCAAACTTTAAGAAACGACAACTTTGGTTTCTTGCCAAACCACAGTTCAGATTGTGTCATCTCAACGGACTTAGATGGTGCCCCTTTTTAACGTGAATGCAGCTGTCTTTAATGCATAACCCCAAAAACAATAGTGGTACATCGGTAAGAAACATCATAGATTGCACTATATCCAATAAAGTACGGTTATGACGTTCTGACACACCATTATGCTGTGGTGTTCCAGGTGGCGTGAGTAGTGAAACTATTTCACATTGTTTTAACTGAAGACCAAACTCGTAACTCAAATACTCTTCTCCATGATCAGATCGTAGAAACTTTATTTTCTTGTTACAATGATTTTCCACTTCACTCTGAAATTATATGAACTTTTCAAATGTTTCAGACTTCTTATTTCATTAAGTCGATATACCCATATCTGCTCAAATCATCTGCGAAGGTCAGAAAATAATGATACCTGCTGCAAGCCTTAATATTCATCGGACCACATACATTAGTATGTATGATTTCCAACAAATCTGTTGCTTTCTCCATTGTTCTGGAGAACGGCGTTTTAGTCATCTTGCCCAAGAGACATGGTTCGCAGGCATCAAGTGATTCATAATCAAGTGATTCCAAAATCCCATCAGCAAGGAGTTTTTTCATGCGCTTTACACCAATATGACTTAAAACGGCAGTGCCACAAATAAGTTGCACTATCATTATTAACTTTGCATCTTTTGGCTTCGATATTATGAATATGTGTATCACTACGATCGAGATCCAACAAACCATTTTCGTTGGTGTGTATGACCATAGAAGGTTTTATTCATGTAAACAGAACAACAATTGTTCTCTAACTTAAATGAATAACCGTATTGCAATAAACATGATCAAATCATATACATGCTCAACGCAAACACCAAATAACACTTATTTAGTTTCAACACTAATCCCGAAAGTATAGGGAGTGTGCGATGATGATCATATCAATCTTGGAACCACTTCCAACACACATCATCACTTCACCCTTAACTAGTCTCTGTTTATTCTGCAACTCCCGTTTCGAGTTACTAATCAGCAACTGAACTAGTATCAAATACTGAGGGGTCGCTATAAACACTAGTAAAGTACACATCAATAACATGTATATCAAATATACTTATGTTCACTTTGCCATCCTTCTTATCCGCCAATCACTTGGGGTAGTTCCGCTTCCAGTGACCAGTCCCTTTGTAGTAGACGCACTTAGTCTTAGGCTTAGGACCAGACTTGGGATTCTTCACTTGAGCAGCAACTTGCTTGCTGTTCTTCTTGAAGTTCCCTTTTTTCCCTTTGCCCTTTTCTTGAAACTAGTGGTCTTGTCTACCATCAACACTTGATGTTTTTCTCGATTTCTACCTTCATCAATTTCAGCATTACGAAGAGCTTGGGAATTGTTTCCGTTATCCCTTGCATATTATAGTTCATCACGAAGTTCTACTAACTTGGTGATGGTGACTAGAGAATTCTGTCAATCACTATCTTATCTGGAAGATTAACTCCCACTTGATTCAAGTGATTGTAGTACCCAGACAATCTGAGCACATGCTCATTGCTTGAGCGATTCTCCTCCATCTTTTAGCTATAGAACTTGTTAGAGACTTCATATCTCTCAACTCGGGTATTTTCTTGAAATATTAACTTCAACTCCTGGAACATCTCATATGGTCCATGACGTTCAAAACGTCTTTGAAGTCCCGATTCTAAGCCGTTAAGTATGGTGCACTAAACTATCAAGTAGTCATCATATTGAGCTAGCCAAACGTTCATAACGTCTGCATCTGCTCCTGCAATAGGTCTATCACCTAGTGGTGCATCAAGGACATAATTCTTCTGTGCAGCAATGAGGATAAACCTCAGATCACGGATCCAATCCGCATCATTGCTACTAACATCTTTCAACACAATTTTCTCTAGGAACATATCAAAATAAACATATGAAAGCAACAACGCGAGCTATTGATCTACAACATAATTTGCAAAATACTACCAGGACTAAGTTCATAATAAATTTAAGTTCAATTAATCATATTACTTAAGAACTCCCACTTAGATAGACATCCCTCTAATCATCTAAGTGATCACGTGATCCAAATCAATTAAACCATGTCCGATCATCATGTGAGATGGAGTAGTTTTCAATGGTGAACATCACTATGTTGATCATATCTACTATATGATTCACGCTCGACCTTTCGGTCTCCAGTGTTCCGAGGCCATATCTGTATATGCTAGGCTCGTCAAGTTTAACCTGAGTATTCCGCGTGTGCAACTGTTTTGCACCCGTTGTATTTGAATGTAGAGCCTATCACACCCGATCATCACGTGGTGTCTCAGCACGAAGAACTTTCGCAACGGTGCATACTCAGGGAGAACACTTATACCTTGAAATTTAGTAAGGGATCATCTTATAAAGCTACCGTTGAACTAAGCAAAATAAGATGTATAAAAGATAAACATCACATGCAATCAAAATATGTGACATGATATGGCCATCATCATCTTGTGCCTTTGATCTCCATCTCCAAAGTACTGTCATGATCTCTATCGTCACCGGCATGACACCATGATCTCCATCATCTTGATCTATATCAATGTGTCGTTACATGGTCGTCTCACCAACAATTGCTCTTGCAACTATTGCTATCGCATAGCGATAAAGTAAAGCAATTATTTGGCGCTTGCATCTTATGCAATAGAGAGACAACCATAAGGCTTTTGCCAGTTGCCAATAACTTCAACAAAACATGATCATCTCATACAATAACTTATATCTCATCACGTCTTGACCATATCACATCATAACATGCCCTACAAAAACAAGTTAGACGTCCTCTACTTTGTTGTTGCAAGTTTTACGTGGCTGCTACGGGCTTAGCAAGAACCGTTCTTACCTACGCATCAAAAACCACAATGATAGTTTGTCAAGTTGGTGCTGTTTTAACCTTCGCAAGGACCGGGCGTAGTCACACTCGGTTCAACTAAAGTTGGAGAAACTGACACCCGCCAGCCACCTGTGTGCAAAGCATGTCGGTAGAACCAGTCTCGCGTAAGCGTACGCGTAATGTCGGTCCGGGCCGCTTCATCGAACAATACCGCCAAACCAAAGTATGACATGCTGGTAAGCAGTATGACTTATATCGCCCACAACTCACTTGTGTTCTACTCGTGCACAACATCAACGCATAAAACCTAGGCTCGGATGCCACTGTTGGGGAACATAGTAATTTCAAAAAAATTCCTACACACACGCAAGATCATGGTGATGCATAGCAACGAGAGGGGAGAGTGTTGTCTACGTACCCTCGTAGACCGGAAGCGGAAGCATTATGACAACACGGTTGATGTAGTCGTACGTCTTCACGGTCCGACCGATCAAGCACCGAAACTACGGCACCTCCAAGTTTTAGCACACGTTCAGCTCGATGACGATCCCCGGACTCCGATCCAGCAAAGTGTCGGGGAAGAGTTCCGTCAGCACGACGGCGTGGTGACGATCTTGATGTTCTACCATCGCAGGGCTTCGCCTAAGCACCACTACAATATTATCGAGGAGTATGGTGGAAGGGGGCACCGCACACGGCTAAGAAAACGATCACGAGGATCAACTTGTGTGTCTAGAGGTGCCCCCTCCCCCGTATATAAAGGAGCAAGGGGGGAGGCCGGCCGGCCCTTGGGCGCGCCAAGGAGGAGGAGTCCTCCTCCTAGTAGGAGTAGGACTCCCCTCTTTCCTACTCCTACTAGGAGGGGGAAAGGAAGGAGGAGAGGGAGAAGGAAAGGGGGGCGCCGCCCCCCCTCTCCTAGTCCAATTCGGACCAGAGGGGGAGGGGGCGCGTGGCCCACCCTGGCCGCCCCTCTCTCTCTCCACCAGGGCCCATAAGGCCCATTACTTCTCCCGGGGGGGTTCCGGTAACCCTCCGGCACTCCGCTTTTCTCCCAAATCACCTGGAACACTTCCGGTGTCCGAATATAGCCGTCCAATATATCAATCTTTATGTCTCGACTATTTCGAGACTCCTCGTTATGTCCGTGATCACATCCGGGACTCCGAACAAACTTCGGTACATCAAAATATATAAACTCATAATGAAACTGTCATCATAACATTAAGCGTACGGACCCTACGGGTTCGAGAACAATGTAGACATGACCGAGACATGTCTCCGGTCAATAACCAATAGCGGAACCTGGATGCTCATATTGGCTCCCACATATTCTTCGAAGATCTTTATCGGTCAGACCGCATAACAACATACTTTGTTCCCTTTGTCATCGGTATGTTACTTGCCCGAGATTCGATTGTCGGTATCTCAATACCTAGTTCAATATCGTTACCGGCAAGTCTCTTTACTCGTTTCGTAATACATCATCTCGCAACTAACTCATTAGTTGCAATGCTTGCAAGGCTTATGTGATGTGCATTACCGAGAGGGGCCAGAGATACCTCTCCGACAATCGGAGTGACAAATCCTAATCTCGAAATACGCCAACCCAACAAGTACCTTTGGAGACACCTGTAGAGCTCCTTTATAATCACCCAGTTACGTTGTGACGTTTGGTAGCACACAAAGTGTTCCTCCGGCAGACGGGAGTTGCATAATCTCATAGTTATAGGAACATGTATAAGTCATGAAGAAAGCAATAGCAACATACTAAACGATCGGGTGCTAAGCTAATGGAATGGGTCATGTCAATCACATTATTCTCTTAATGATGTGATCTCGTTAATCAAATGACAACACATGTCTATGGTTAGGAAACATAACCATCTTTGATTAACGAGCTAGTCAAGTAGAGGCATACTACTGACACTCTGTTTGTCTATGTATTCACACAAGTATTATGTTTCTGGTTAATACAATTCTAGCATGAATAATAAACATTTATCATGAAATAAGGAAATAAATAATAACTTTATTATTGCCTCTAGGGCATATTTCCTTCACTTGCCAGTTCAGCTCTATCTTCATTAACCAAGCATCATTGTCACCATTGTTCGAGGAGGGGGGACGACATGATGCCGGGCCTTGACAACCCTGACAAAAAACAGCTCGAAACAAGAACAGAGGACAATTGCGTGATACAGGAGTCAAAACCTTCAGGAGATTATATAATGAACTTTTACCCCAAAATATGTAACGTGCAAGAAAACGGAGTCCGGAGAGCGCACAAGGTGCCCACAAGGCAGGGGGCGCGCCCAGGGGGGTAGGGCGCGCCCTCCACCCTCGTGGAGTCCTCGTGTCCTTCCCGGACTGCTTCTTATTTTTCTATTTTTCTAAATATTCCAAAGTGGAGAAAATTGCCATTAGAACTGTTTTGGAGTCGGTTTACTTACCATAGCACATACCTATTCCTTTTCGGAGTCTGAAACATTCCGGAAAGTGTCCTTTATGTATTCCTCCGGGGTTACGGTTTCAATAACATTGGTTTCAACATTTATAGGATTACCTGAGATATAATGTTTGATTGTTTGACCGTTCACCACCTTCGGATTTGTGCCTTCGAAGTTGTTGATTTTTATGGCACCAGAACGATACCTCCTCGATAACATAAGGACCTTCCCATTTAGAGAGAAGTTTTCCTTCAAAAAATCTTAAGCGAGAGTTGTATAACAATACATAATCACCTACATTAGACTCACGCTTTTGTATCCTTTTGTCGTGCCATGTTTTAACTTTTTCTTTAAACAACTTGTCATTCTCATAGGCTTGGGTTCTCCATTCATCAAGTGAGCTAATGTCAAATAACCTTTTCTCACCGGCAAGTTTGAAATCATAATTGAGCTCCTTAATAGCCCAATAAGCCTTATGTTCTAGTTTGAGAGGTAAGTGACATGCTTTTCCATAAACCATTTTATACGGAGACATACCCATAGGATTTTTATATGCAGTTCTATAGGCCCATAATGCATCATCAAGTTTCTTGGACCAATTCTTTCTAGATCTATTAACAGTCTTTTGCAATATTAATTTGAGTTCTCTATTACTCAATTCTACTTGACCACTAGACTATGGGTGATAAGGAGATGCAATTCTATGATTAACATCATACTTAGAAAGCATTTTACGGAAAGCACCATGAATAAAATGTGAACCACCATCAGTCATTAAATATCTAGGGACCCTGAACCTCGGAAAAATAACTTCTTTAAGCATCTTAATAGAGGTGTTATGATCAGCACTATTAGTTGGAATAGCTTCTACCCACTTAGTAACGTAATCAACAGCAACTAAAATATGTGTATACCCATTAGAGGCAGGAAAAGGTCCCAAATAACCAAAGCCCCAAACATCAAATGGTTCAATAACAAGTGAATAATTCATAGGCATTTCTTGACGTCTACTAATATTACCAATTCTTTGACATTCATCACAAGATAAGACAAACTTACGGGCATCCTTGAAGAGAGTAGGCCAATAAAAACCGGATTGCAATACCTTATGTGCAGTTCTATCTCCAGTGTGGTGTCCTCCATAAGCTTCGGAGTGACACTTGCGTAGGATTTTGTTCCTGTTCATGCTCAGGTACAAAACGTCTAATAACACCATCTACTCCTTCTTTATAGAGATGTGGGTCATCCCAAAAGTAATGTCTTAAATCATAGAAAAACTTTTTCTTTTGCTGGTATGTGAAACTAGGTGGTATAAATTTAGCAACAATGTAATTAGCATAATCATCATACCATGGAGCAGTATGAGAAGCGTTTACGCCATATAATTGTTCATCAGGAAAGCTATCATCAATAGGTAGTGGGTCGTCAAGAACATTTTCTAACGTAGACAAGTTATCTGCAACGGGGTTCTCAGCTCCCTTTCTATCATTATATGCAAATCAAATTCTTGTAGCAAGAGAACCCATCTAATAAGTCTAGGTTTAGCATCTTTCTTTTCCATAAGATATTTAATAGCAGCATGATCCGTGTGAATAGTTACTTTAGAATCAACAATATAAGGTCTGAACTTATCACAAGCAAATACAACTGCTAAGAATTCTTTTTTAGTAGTAGCATAATTTCTCTAGGCATTGTCTAGAGTTTTACTAGCATATTGAATAACATTTAATTTCTTATCAACTCTTTGCCCTAGAACAGCACCTACAGCATAATCACTAGCATCACACATAATTTCAAAGGGTAAATTCCAATCAGGTGGCTAAACAATAGGTGCAGAGATCAATGCTTTCTTAAGTATTTCAAATGCTTCTACACAATCATCATCAAAGACAAATGGTATATCTTTTTGTAATAAATTAGTCAGAGGCCGAGAAATTTTTGAGAAGTCCTTAATGAACCTCCTATAAAAGCCGGCATGACCAAGGAAACTTCTTATACCTTTGATGTCCTTGGGACACGACATCTTTTCAATAGCATCAACTTTAGCTTTATCAACTTCAATGCCCCTTTTAGAAATTTTGTGCCCCAAGACAATACCTTCATTAACCATAAAGTGGCACTTCTCCCAATTCAAGACAAGGTTAGTTTCTTCACATCTCTGCAAAACTCGATCAAGGTTGCTTAAGCAATCATCAAAAGAGGATCCATAAATGGAGAAATCATCCATGAAAACCTCACAAATCTTTTCACAAAAGTCACAGAATATAGCCATCATGCATATTTGAAAGGTAGCAGGTGCATTACATAAACCAAAAGGCATACATCTATAAGCAAAAGTACCGAAAGGGAAAGTAAAAGTGGTCTCTGATTGATCATCAGCTGACATAGGTATTTGAGAGAAACCAGAATAACCATCTAGAAAGCAAAAATGTGTATGTTTGGATAATCTTTCTAGCATTTGATCAATGAAAGGTAAGGGGTAATGGTCTTTTTAGTAGCCTTATTTAATTTGCGTAAATCAATTACCATCCTATAACGTGTAATAATTCTTTGCGGAATCAATTCATCTTTATCATTAGGAATGGCAGTAATACCTCCCTTCTTAGGAACACAATGGACAGGACTTACCACTGACTATCATCAACGGGATAAATTATACCTGCCTCAAGGAGCTTTAGTATTTCTTTTCTTACCACTTCTTTCATCTTAGGATTCAGCTGTCCTTGGTGATCAATAACTAGTTTGGCATCTTTCTCCAAATTTATTTGTGTTGACATAGAGTGGGACTAATGCCCTTAAGATCATCAAGAGTATATCCAATAGCAGCACAGTGCTTCATCAGAGTTTTCAATAATTTTTCTTCCTCCTTCGCTGAAAGGTTAGCACTAATATTAACAAGATATATCTTCTTTTCATCAAGATAAGCATATTTAAAGTATCAGGCAATGGTTTAAGCTCAAACACGGGATCACCCTTGGGTGGAGGAGGATCCCCTAAGATTTCAACAGGCAAGTTCTGTTTCAGAATAGGTCCCTGTTTAGAGAACACTTCATCTATTTCCCTTCTTTCATTCATAAACATATCATTCTCATGGTCTAGCAAATATTGTTCTAAAGGATCACTAGGAGGTACGGCACTAGAAGCAAGACCAATAATTTCATCTTTACTAGGCAGTTCCTCTTCATGGTGTTGTCCATGAAATTTAGAGAAGTTGAACTTATGAGACATATCACCTAAACCAATAGTAACAACATCCTTTTCGCAGTCTATCTTAGCATTAATAGTGTTTAAGAAGGGTCTACCAAATATAATAGGACAAAAGCTATCTTGTGGGGAACCAAGAACAAGAAAATCATAAGGATATTTAGTTTTCCCACACAAGACTTCAACATCTCTAAAAATCCCAATTGGTGAAATAGTATCTCTATTGGCAAGTTTAATTGTGACATAAATATCTTCTAACTTAGCAGGTGCAATATCACGCATAATTTCTTTGTATAAGTCAATAGGTATTGCACTAGCACTGGCACCCATATCACACAAGCCATGATAACAATGATCTCCTATTTTAACAGAAATAACAGGCATGCCTACCACAGGTCTATGTTTATCTTTAGCACAAGGTTTAGCAATTCTAGCAGTTTCATCATAGAAATAAATAACATGCCCATCAATA
Organism: Triticum aestivum; assembly: GCF_018294505.1. Taxonomy (NCBI): domain Eukaryota; kingdom Viridiplantae; phylum Streptophyta; class Magnoliopsida; order Poales; family Poaceae; genus Triticum; species Triticum aestivum. Next base: position 375,336,456 of record NC_057812.1, on the reverse strand, counting down.
TTATCAGCCAAGAGATCCTTAACAATAGCAATATTAGGTTCAACTTTAACTTGCTGAGGAGGTGTATAGGTTCTAATATTGCTTTTATGAACCATAGTTGAAGCTTTAGCATGATCTTTTATCCTGACAGGAAAAGGTGGTTTCTCAACATAAGCAGTACGAATAATAGGATCATTATAAGTGCTAGTCTTTTCTTCAACTTTAATAGGTGCAGCTACTTTTACTTCTATGGGAGGATGATATTTAAACCACTTCTCCTTAGGGAGATCAACATGAGTAGCAAAAGATTCACAGAAAGAAGCTACTATCTCAGAGTCAAGTCCATATTTAGTGCTAAATTTACGGAAAACATTAGTATCCATAAAAGATTTAACACAATCAAACTTAGGTGTCATACCTGACTCCTTACCTTCATCGAGATCCCAATCTTCAGAGTTGCGTTTAATTCTTTCCAATAAATCCCATTTGAATTCAATAGTCTTCATCATAAAAGAGCCAGCACAAGAAGTATCGAGCATGGTGCGATTGTTGTCAGAAAGCCAAGCATAAAAATTTTGAATAATCATTTCTCTTGAGAGATCATGATTGGGGCATGAATATAACATTGATTTAAGCCTCCCCCAAGCTTGAGCGATGCTTTCTCCTTCGCGAGGCCAAAAATTATATATATAATTGCGATCACGATGAACAAGATGCATAGGATAAAACTTCTGATGAAATTCCAATTTCAATCATTTGTAGTTCCATGATCCAATATCATCACATAGCCTATACCATGTCAATGCATATCCCTTCAAAGATAAAGGGAAGACCTTCTTCTTGATAACATCATCAGGCATACCTGCAAGCTTAAATAATCCATAAACTTCATCCACATATATTAGGTGCTCATCAGGATGTAATGTTCCATCTCCTGCAAAAGGATTAGCTAGCAGTTTTTCTATCATACCCGAAGGAATTTCAAAGTAGATATTTTCATTTTTAGTAGGTTGAGGAGCAACTCTTTGCTCTACTGGTCGAGGTGAAGATACCCCGAACAAGCCCCTCAGAGGATTACTTTCCATAGTAACAAGTGAAAGTAAATTTCAGCACACTATATAAATTTTTCCTTACCAAAGGCGCTTCACTCCCCGGCAATGGCGCCAGAAAAGAGTCTTGATGACCCACAAGTATAGGGGGTCTATTGTAGTCCTTTCGATAAGTAAGATTGTCGAACCCAACGAGGAGCAGAAGGAAATGATAAGCGGTTTTCAGCAAGGTATTCTCTGCAAGCACTGAAATTATAGGTAATAGATAGTTTTGTGTTAAGATAATTTGTAACGAGAAACAAGTAACAAAAGTAAATAAAATGCATCAAGGTGGCCCAATCCTTTTTGTAGCAAAGGACAAGCCTGGACAAACTCTTATATGAAGGAAAGCGCTCCCGAGGACACATGGGAATTATCGTCAAGCTAGTTTTCATCACGTTCATATGATTCGCATTCGGTACTTTGATAATTTGATATGTGGGTGGACCGGTGCTTGGGCGTTGTCCTTACTTGAACAAGCATCCCACTTATGATTAACTCCTATTGCAAGCATCCGCAACTACAAAAGAAGTATTAAGGTAAACCTAACTGACGGTGTCCTGGACTAGGGGGTACTCACCACGTCATCTCCCGATCTATTAGATTGGGCCGAGGACCCCCATGGCCGTATACTCATGGGCCAATTCGGACAGCTGCCGCATACAAGGAATATTCCACAAGACTTGGCGATCAAGACAAGGACTCCTCCCCACCGGCGTATTCGACTAGGACTCTTGTTATCCTAGGCCTCTGGTGCATTATATAAACCGAGGCCAGGCTAGTCAATAGATCATATACATACAATCATACCATAGGCTAGCTTCTAGGGTTTAGCCTCATTGATATCGTGGTAGATCTACTCTTGTACTACCCATATCATCAATATTAATCAAGCAGGACGGTAGGGTTTTACCTCCATCAAGAGGGCTCGAACCTGGGTAAAACATCATGTTCCCTGCCTCCTGTTACCATCCGGCCTAGACGCATAGTTCGGGACCCCCTACCCGAGATCCGCCGGTTTTGACACCGACATTGGTGCTTTCATTGAGAGTTCCGCTGTGTGATTGACAAAAGGATCGATGGCTCGTCTGCAGATCAACTGCGACTTCAGCGTCTTCGTCACCAGTTCGACTGGTCACCTTGGTTCGACCAAGAATTGCGCCCCGTGTTCGGATCACCATGTGCGGACGAGGGCCTTCATCAAACATCAACTCCGATCTCTATCAAGATCATGGAGGAATTATCTATGGAGCTCGGGGGCTCAACGTCAACATTGCCCTCAAGCGACCGTGCTGTTTTTTTGGACAGCGAACTCGTATCTACCGCCACCACATCCTCGAGTATCGCTTTGACGATTGCTTTGGTGGAATTGAGCGGAATTGGGTCTATAACAACCCTGGAAAATTTCGTCGAGTTCCGATGGAGAAATCTCTGGAAATCCACGATATACCGGAGCCCTGTCAAATCTGGATGGGAATTTGGATGAGTTTAGGGCGTGGTGTCCAGCTTCTTGCTCGGACGTCCTTTGTAAGATCCAACCGTTGATCGGCTGCGGAATTCCTATATCTACCACCTCTCAAAATTTCAGCTCGATCCGACCATCCAAACTCCGGGAACCTTCCGATTAGTGCATCACTTTTTGGATCTGTTTTCTGCGCGAAAACGAATCCGACCCGAGTTCATCTTTTTTATGAACGGGATTTCGGACATCCCTTTTGAAGGAAGTTTTGTACGGGTATTGTGTTTGTTTCCAAACACATCCCACTAACTGTAAGATCTTTTGAACATGATCTTCAACATCATGCTGGTGTCAAACCAGTCCGGCAATATTACTCCACGACTGCCGACCTGCGCTAGACACGTCGTCATTTTAGCCGAGCTCAACTTCTTCGGATCATCATCTCGCAAGCCGAACAAAAGTCCGGCATCGCGAAGAATAAATCATCATCAACATAGCCGCCCCACGGATTACACGGAGCGGGCATGCCGGCATCGCCGCACGGTCACTTCATCAAGCCGGCATCGACCACGTCACGACCTGCATCGACAAGGCCGCACTATTGCTTCTTCAAGCTGGTGTCCATCACGCCGACCTACTTCGACTCATCGGCTGACGTCGAGGCTTCGACATCTCGGCTGGACCAGGGGCTTCGCCATCTCTTCATCAACCTACTCCGGACACTTCGGCGTCACTAGCCGACCAGCTCCGTCACGTTAGCTGGGCAGAGGGCTTTGCCTCGGTCTATCAAATGGTGACCGCATTAACGACGGTCGCGTGGTGGTTCGATCAATTTCCGTACATAGTCCGGCGAACGCCGCATCCGGAGCTCAAACCGACCTGTGAATTCAGGCTTTGCCACGCCTTTACTATATCACGCCGACGCCCTGCCTCGACAATGACTTCGGCGCCAGGCCATATTTCTTCTATTCCTCACTTTGCATAAATTATTTATTATGCAACATTTTTTTTTAAATTATCATTATTACTATTATCTCCGGTTTGCACTATTTTGTGCACAGGAAAATGATCCGGGGACTTCGGCGTCACTCTGCCGGTCTGCATTGACCGTGCTATGTCACCACTTCGGCGTGTCGAGCTCTCTGCTCCACCACCTCAGGACCAGCTTGGGGGATGGAACCTTGCCCCGCATCAAGCTCGGACCGCGTCATCAATACCGAACACATTAACCAGCTAAGTCGCTTTCATGCTCAAAGCTTTAATTTCTAACTTGTGCTCGGTTCGACCAAGCATTATACTTTTTTGGAAAAAAGTTGCTTGTAAAAAATTTCCTTGCCCAAACTTTGTTTTTGATGCATAAATTCAAATACCCTGTTTACTTGGGGGCTTCCTTTATGAAGCTTTTCCTGTTGCATATGATTATACTTGTACGGCTTCGTTCCTTGTTCGTGTATTACGCCACAATATGCACCATATTTACTTAAGCGATTTGCAAGCTGGGTTGCCTCGCTCCTGTGTTTACCCCTACGTTCCCGATTGTTCGGCTAGGGAGTAAAGGGAGCACCTCTGCAATTTTCACGATCGGGTCAACCGAGCCGGACCTCACACTGGGTGAAGCCGAAAGCTAGCGCTCTTATAGTTTTCAATGATGGTCGGCACACAACGGAACTCATGAGTACAAAAAATCTATTACACAAGTCTCATAATAACAATGAGCACCGAAGAAAGGTATTGGTGGGGGTACTATTTTCTTTGAAGATGCTTCTTATACTTCACGGTAATATAGCATAAGTTTCCTGAGCGCGCTTTGTCTGTTACAGCATTATGGCCTGATTGCCTGGTTATTGGAAACACCGTCGATATTCTCGACCGATGGAGTACATAACACTTTTCGGTCCTTGACCGAAGAGGGAGAAGCTGACAGTCGGTTAAGATGCGTTTAAAGTTCGGTTGAACATAGATATGATATAAGTACTTCGGTACATGCAATCATTCTTCTACCCAAGTCACTTGGGGGCTCTTAAGTTTATTTGAGCCGTTTTATAATAAGTGTTCTTCTTCTTAGTCGTTGCAAAGTTTTTTTATTATTTATCACTCCTTTTTCGACATGAGTGTGCGGTCACTAGCCGGGGAGCCTAATTTCTCTCTCAAAGCCGCTAGAGTTTAGTTTGCTAAACTGGCCTGATGAGAAGTACTCCGCCCTCGGGATAGGAGGTTGAAGCCGTAGGATGAACCGCTCGAAGTCTTGAGATAGGATGTATCATGTTAAAGCATGACAGAAGCACTTCTTTTTTCTAAGACCAACTTTCGGATTCGCACCGAACACTTGATATTGTTCGGACGTCATGTTTTTACTGACGTTTCTTGGTTTTCCAAGCTTTTTTGGCACTTTTAAACTATTTGTGCTTCTCCAGCATTAGTCTCGCAGTGCAACACCGGACACCTTTAGGGATTCAGCAAAAACATTCTCAGATATTGCTATATATGCATCGGTTTCGAATTGTGTCTTCGGTCAATAGTTGGGTTGCACGGCTCCTGCACTTGCTTCCTCCGTTCTGTTTTGTTCGACTAGGCATGCAAAGGGAGAACCACTGCGATTGTGCTTCCAGCTCACATGGTTAAGCACCTCAGTGGAGAAAGCCGAAAACTGACTTTCACAATAAGCGTAAATTGGTCAGCGATCCGATGACTATGTTAAATGATGGGTCGTTCATAACATTGGCCGAAGTGTTTACGGCTTGACCCGGACTGTCGCCGAACACTACCGGGGGCTATTAACTGGCCTCGCAAACTAAATCCTCAATATTTTGCTCTTACATTAGAGCTGAGGTTTAATGATCATGCTTAGCATGACAACCCAAAGAAAGGAACCGATAGCGGGACTATTTTCTTTGGAAGACATTTCTTCTGTTAAACAGTGATATAACTCTCTGCGTACCTTTGTTTATAAAACCGTATGGACAGATTGCCTTGTTTGTTGTAAATCTTTGCCCTCATAAAGGCTTTATAAAGTAGGACAAACACTCCTCGGCTATTGGCCGAGGAGGTGGAAGCCGATGGTCGGTCAACAAAGTTTTGACAATGCGGATCCGAGCATTAATGACGTAAAGTACTTGGATACATAGAGTCATTACACATAATTTGTGGTTTTACTATGGATATTGATCCTTAATTCAGCCACTCGTGCCCGTATTAAGGCTCGGGGGCTACTGGGCTTCGGGCTTATTATTTACAAATATTAAAGGGGCACATTGATCCCCTGATCTGGTGTTACCACCCGACCAGTGTCTCGGGGGCTACTGCATTGCTTGTCCAATGCAGAAACTTTTATGTGCAATATAGTTTCCAAGGAGATTTTGATCCTCAGGTTGGTCGGCCGCACCCAACCTGAGTCTCGAGGACTGAGCACGCCACTTTTAGTGTCCCGAAGTATTCTGCCAAGCTTGGACTTGATCCTCAGGCCGATTTTGCAAATCAACCTGAGTCTCAGCGGCTACTAGGATCAGCGGTCTTACGTCATCCTTCAGGTGCATCTCGGGTTTTAGACCGATACACACCTTGAGGGCTACTGGCTATATATCTCGGCAGAGAATAATAAAAAATATTGACAAAAAATCGGCCCACAGTCGGGGTGGTGCACCACCTAGGAAGCAGTCCGGCATAAAGCTCGGGCGCTAGTGGCTGGCTCCATAGAGGGCATTTCCGGCATTAAGCTCGGCTAAACTCCTTCAAACTTCTTTGAACCAAGGTGATTTACGACACCTCGGATACATAGTCCGGCGTTGGAGCTCGGATACATTCCGGCATTAGAGCTGGGAAGCGGTCCGGCGTTGGTGCTCGGCTCCAAAAGATACCTCGAATGCAGTCCGGCATTGGAGCTCGGACGCAAGAGGACACTACCTCCAGGGAACAACTTCAAACCCGAGGTGTGGCATAAAAATAAACAAGGCATTGATAAAGGCCAGAAACTTAAAGGGGCTCCTCGGATACCCGACGTATAAACTCGTTGAATGCATCTCGGCGATCCTCAAGATCGAAGATGAGAAGATTTGTTGAACCAGTTTTCAAGACCGACGACCGAAGATGAAGAACAGTTCGGAAGAATCGCGGAGCGTCCCTAACTTGAAGACCGGTTCAGGGGGCTACTGACGGTGTCCTAGACTAGGGGGTACTCACCACGTCATCTCCCGATCTATTAGATTGGGCCGAGGATCCCCATGGTCGTATACTCATGGGCCAGTTCGGACAGCTGCCGCATACAAGGAATATTCCACAAGACTTGGCGATCAAGACAAGGACTCCTCCCCACCGGCGTATTAGGCTAGGACTCTTATTATCCTAGGCCTCTGGTGCATTATATAAACCGAGGCCAGGCTAGTCGATAGATCATATACATACAATCATACCATAGACTAGCTTCTAGGGTTTAGCCTCATTGATCTCGTGGTAGATCTACTCTTGTACTACCCATATCATCAATATTAATCAAGCAGGACGTAGGGTTTTACCTCCATCAAGAGGTCCCGAACCTGGGTAAAACATCATGTTCCCTGCCTCCTGTTACCATCCGGCCTAGACGCACAGTTCGGGACCCCCTACCCGAGATCCGCCGTTTTTGACACCGACACTAACCATAGCATGAAACATATGGATCCAAATCAGCCCCTTACGAAGCAACTCATAAACTAGGGTTTAAGCTTCTGTCACTCTAGTAACCCATCATCTACTTATTACTTTCCAATGCCTTCCTCTAGGCCCAAATCATGGTGAAGTGTCATGTAGTCGACGTTCACATAACACCACTAGAGGAGAGACAACATACATCTCATCAAAATATCGAACGAATACCAAATTCACATGACTACTAATAGCAAGACTTCTCCCATGTCCTCAGGAACAAACGTAACTACTCACAAAGCATATTCATGTTCATAATAAGAGGGATATTAATATGCATATAGGATCTGAACATATGATCTTCCACCAAGTAAACCAACTAGAATCAACTACGAGGAGTAATCAACACTACTAGCAACCTACAGGTACCAATCCCAGACTTAGATACAAGAATTGGATACAAGAGATGAACTAGGGTTTGAGAGGAGATGGTGCTGGTGAAGATGTTGATGGAGATTGGCCCCCTCCCGATGACAGGAGCGTTGGTGATGACGATGGTGATGATTTCCCCCTCCCAGAGGGAAGTGTCCCAGGAAGAACAGCTCCGCCGGAGCCCTAGATTGGTTCTGCCAAGGTTCTGCCTCGTGGCGGCGGAATCTCATCCCGAAAGCTTGCTTATGATTTTTTCCTCAACAAAAGACTCCATATAGCAGAAGATAGGCATCGGAGGGCCACCAGGGGCCCACGAGGCAGGGGGGCGCGCTCTGGAACTTCTTGCGCTCAGTATTTTTTATATATTCTGAAAATAGCTTCCATGAAGTTTCAGGACTTTTGGAGCTGTGCATAATAGGTCTCTAATATTTGCTCCTTTTCCAGCCCAGAATCCCAGCTGCCGGCATTCTCCCTCTTTATGTAAACCTTGTACAATAAGAGAGAATAGGCATAAGTATTGTGACATAATGTGTAATAACAGCCCATAGTGCAATAAATATCGATATAAAAGCATGATGCAAAATGGGCGTATCAACGCACTGCAAAATAACCCATTGTCTTCCATCTCTTCCTCATTCATAGAAACCACCATTGCCCCTTCCATGTCCACTTCAGAAAAACCACAAACTTCTCTCTCTCAAGCTCATAGTCGTCAGAGGAGGGCGATGGTGGAGGAACCGTCTGCCAAGCGTCATCATGGCGAGACGTCGGACAAGACCAGCAACCTTGTCGACTTGTCGACGTTCACGTCCCCGGAGAGAAGCGCGAATACACGAGAACCCTCACAGGGGTTGAGCTCCATGGCAAGGAGATGCTGGAGATCGTCTGCACCAGCGAACCAGACAAGGTCGACGAGATGATCTCCAGGCTCTGGAGAAAGGCTGGCGACAAGATTCGTAAGATCGTCGGCGTTGGTGTGCACTACACCAGCGAAGATGAACCTCCCTAGATGGCAGCAGTCCTGCAGTTGTGCGCCGATGAGCTCTTCTTGGTGTACCACATCGCAGTGACCACAAAATGGTGACCCACCCTACTCATTTGCCCTATTTGGTTCATCTGTTTTATTAGTACTGTATCCTGAAAATTTCATCAGACTTGTTTCCCAACTAGATGTACTAGTGTGGTTTCTGAAAAGTGGATGCACTATTGCATTTTCTCAAGTAGACACACTATAAATGTATTTTTGAACCTGATGCACTGGATTACTATTTGGAAAATCTTGCGGAAGATTAATTTCTGAAGTTGATCGACTAGTGTAGTTTCTAAACTTGATCCAATAGCGTAGTTTATGTACTCGATGTATTAAAAAGATGTTTCTGAACTTGATGTAGTGAAGTATTTTCTGAATTTGATCTAATGTTATTTTCATAAGCAAAAAAACTAAAGGACTTGGTGAAGCACTGGTTATGTGTTATCCTATTCAACAAAAGTAAACTAAATTAGTACTAAAGCATCACATACAACATTGACTGAAACTATGTATAATCCAAAAAGAAAAATAACACGATGTACCTAAATTTAATTTCAGAACTTTGTTTACTAGTTTCTAAAGTACACTCATTATGCTATATAAGCATCTACTTCATGGATTCATCGCTTGTAAAACAAAACAGAAATGAATAATTCAAACATCAAAGTAATTCTAAATTTCAAAATGTCTCTCCCCTTGCAGGCCCAAGCGCCTGAACGAGATGCTGCAGCATCAGAGGTTGTTCACATTTGCCGGTTTCAGCATTGAAAGCGACAAAGAAAAGCTGAAGATGTCTGGGTTGGAGATCAACCCCAACAAGTTCATCGACATTCAGCGCCTCTGGAGAGTTCCATACACCGGAAAAGAGTACGACTCCTTGACTAATGTTGTAGCCAGCGTCATCCATCCATTCTACAAAGGCATGAAGAAGAACATCAACACGCAGGAAGACCACAAACTATGGGGGACCAGCCCACTGCCAGACAAGCTCATCGAGAACGCGGGACTAGATGCGTATGCCGCGTACAAGTCATGGAACACGATCGACTACATCACAGACGATTGGGAAATTGCAAAAGAGCGGGAGGCTGAGAACTTCTACGACCACCCCTTTCACCCCTTTTAGGGATGAAGATACATCAGAGCCTGACTTCGTTTTCCTTCCGCTTGTGCTTGCCTTTTATATTGTTGTTTCAAATTAGTAGTTTGCTCTAGTTGAGTTGAACCAGTATGATTATGTCGTGCTTGTCATGGTTGAACAAGTTTATTTATGTCATCAAGTACAATGTTTTGCTTATCTCATTATATAAGTTTGGTAGCTTCGTATGTTGTTAATCCATCATTTCAAATTCAAAGTAGCTCCTGAATGGAACTTTGTGGCTGCTCTAAAGTACTAGTTATGATGAGGACATCAATACCATTGTTACACCCACAGCCCCTGCTGTTATACATAATGGACCAATTACTAGAGCTTGCGCACGCCAATTGAATTATCAGGTACTTTCGTTTCTTGGTAACAATTCTAATGTTCATGAGAATATGATGCTGCCTAAATTGGATACATTTGTTTTGCTTACAAATGAAGGGCCTAGCTTGGACAAGAAAGATGAACCTTGGAGCAAGTTCAAGCATGGAGATGATGGCATGCGCAAGGGGAACAAGAACGGAGTTACAAGTGATGATTCCAGGACTCTGAAGCCACCATAATGAGTGCATGAAGCCTTGGACGAAATATACAAGATGCCACTTCATAAATTTCGTCCAGAGGCTATTCTAGGTGCTGTGTCACCTTATTATTGGGCCAGGCCCATGTATTTTCGAAGTACTTAAGTATAGGCTGTTTTTAGAGTTCATATGTGTGGGGAAACAAGAGTTAGGGTTGGTTTCGGACCTCTACACCAAGGGCCACAAAATTCCCCCTCTCTTCTCCATATATATAGCCCTTACGGCATCGTTTAGACTTTGGGTTTTATTTAGATTAAAAGTTCGGCATAGCTGCAACTTCGCGTACTTCGTTTTTGTTCAACGACCAAACCAAGGCGTCATAGAACCCCACCTTGATCAATAAAGTTTTCATCTTATATTCGCAATATCCAGATTGCATTCTCAGTTTCTTGCTTGTTCTTCGTTTGCTCGCAGGAAACAGACCCTCGTGGTCAGGTTGATCGTGCTCCGGCGTGGTCAATAACCCCTCAGAAGTTGGTTTAGCGATTGCTAAGGCGCGACGTCTCGCACGTTCGTAGTTGGATCGTCAAGGTCAACTCCCACAGAAAACGATAGCCACCATCTCATCGAAACATCGGGACACCTTCGCCTCTATCAAGTTATGAAGCAACTAATCACACAACGTTGTTCCATGTGTAGTTTAGATTCAGTATTGAATAGAAAACATAACGTTGAAAACAATCAGCACAATTTGAGTTGCTTAACAACGCTTCAAAAGTTGAACCCGAAATTCTTAGTACTTCATGTAGTGTTCTCATTCATATGTAGCTGCTAGAAAATTAACAAGTACTACAAACAAAAAAAGTTAAGAAGCATCAACACACACTTATGTTGGTCGCTTGCAGATATAGAATGACAGTACTAGTACACTTGATCGAACAGTACATACTTACTACAATAAAAAGTACAAAGAAGCATCAATCCTTAACACCCCCCAAAAAAATGTCAGACTAAGAACATAAGTGCTACTATGAATGGACTATCAGTACAACTTAGTATACACACAAGTACCATAGTACTGAAAATGACACCAGAAGACCCTTGAGAACAATCACAAAAACAAACACAAAAAATAAGGCAAAAAACTCAAATTAAAAAGATTAGACTTACACAAAACTCACAAGAATTAGAACAAAAAAGTATCAGTCCAAGTTACTGGTGGAGTCAAGTACTATATTCAAACAAACAAAAAAATTGACCGCCCAAGGATAGGCGCAGGCCCTGATGATGCTAGATACTTGAACTCGAGCCCATGGGCAAATCCCTAGTAATCCGCACAATGTAGGGCTTGCCGTCGAGGGCCCACGGGTCATGAGAGAGAGCGAGCGTCGTGTATAAGCGCTCAGGTAAGTATTCAGATGAGTTCGACCGTGATGCGGAGCATCCCAAGATCATCCCCATGGACGCACCTACACCTCCAACGACGCCACTTGGACCAATGAGACGAGCCCGAGCCAAAGCTATCGAAGATAAGGTGAACTCACTCCTCTCCGAACTTCCACCTTCTATGCATGAGACATGGCTACTACCTAAGTCCGAGGTGTTGTGCATGATGAGGCACCAAGAGGACCCTCCCGAAGATGCGCATGAAGATATACAAGTCCCCAAGTCCATGGATGAGGAGAACCAACGGAAGGAGCCAAGAGCATCTCCCAGGCCCCGCACATCCGGCCATGACCCCGCACATCCGGCCCCTGGAGCGTCGTCCACTACAGCAGCACAGCCGCCAGAAGCTATAGGCCCCTGGCATGCAGCCGCGACAGCCCGGACATCCGGCCTCTCCCGAGCCCCCGGACATCCGGCCGCCAGCCCGGAAATCCGTCCCCTCCGAACCCGAGAGCAACAAATGCCACCACTCCAGCCCGGACAGCCGGCCTCCCCAGCCCAGACATCCAGCGTCGCCTGAAAGCCCGGACATCTGGCCCGACCAGCCCGGACATCCGGCCTCCCTGTCTGCGCAAGTGAAGGGCCGAGGCCCGTGTATCCCTTCTCCCCCCTAGACTATATATACTCCACCTCGCACAACTTTCTAGGGTTAGCATTGGTTTAGCTCATATTTGAGATAGAGCATTGCTCATCCACATCGGATCTACTCCACGAGAGAGACCACGGCCCCTCTACGGAGAAGATCCACGTTGGATTCAAGACCTCCTCACGGAGAAGAACATCAAGACCTCCTCACAGAGAAGACCGTTACCGTTGTATCGTCCCTAGTTGATCGTGTACCGTGTATCATTCCATGTATCCGAGGATCTAGCACATGTGTGACTTATCCATGTTGGTTTGAGTGTTCCTCTTCGTTTCCCCTTTGTGTTTCTCTTGTTTTCCCCTTTGTGTTCCTCCTGTTCTTTGCGGGATTCCGCTCTTTTCGTGAAAGATCGGGCGATTAGGGTTCCACCCTGCATCATCTAAGTATCAAGAGCCACGTTGATCACGATTTCGAAGCCTGCCCGTTGTGTTTCTAGCCTTGTTTTGTTGTTTTTTCGTCCTAATTCGAAAATTCCCCACCAAAAATAGCCCCAATTTTTTTTGTGATTTGTTTGTGTGTTGAGATTTTGTTGGTTTGGATCCGTGGATTTGCTTTGTTTTGAGTGGATCTAGCTTCCCATCCATTTTCACCAATTTCCATCCACAAATTCCTCTGAATTTTGCCCGGATTTGACCACTCCACGCGGTGTTCATCTCGTTTCGTCCCCGGATCCAGCGCTCGGACATCCGGCCTGTCAAGCCCGGACATCCGGCCTTCCACCCGGACATCTGACCCCTGGCAGCAACATCTCCATCCACCGCCCCGTTTTCTGTCCATTTTTCACCAAATTTTGTTTCCGGTGCCCACCATATACCATATATACTTCCGCATACCTCCGCCACTTCCGCATAACCCAACCATTTTTGGACCGTTTTGCTCTTCGACACATTTGCTACTTCGAGGTTTGAGAATTTGAGTTGCGGTACCGTATCCTTTTGTGTTTCGGCTATCTAGGTACGGTTCGACATCGACATCACCGCCGCTCATCTTCGCCACGGACGCGTCCTACATCATCACCGCCATCCTACATCATCATCAACAACGACCACGTCGACTACACCTTGGTATTCGTGCCATCATTTTGACACCATACTGGAAGCAAGACCGGTAACCTCATCTTGGTATTGGACAATATCAATCTTGCCATTACATTGATAGCCATTATAGCCTTACTCCTTTGCGTATCTTACCCATCGAGACTAGCCATTGAGTATTGCCGGCAACGAGACTTGTGCACATTAGTGATCATACTTCTCATATCATCCATATATCATTGTTGCATATATTGGTATCATCTCTTGTGTCACAAAGTTGTCATCGCATACTCACTTGCTATATCGGTTTGTCAAGCATTGCATGAGAAAAGAGCTCAAACATCAAAGAGCCAAACAAGCTTTTAAGCAAAGAGGAAAGATAAGCAAATAGCTTTTAAGAAAGAACCATAGCATCATACAACATTAAGATTGTCATACTCGATCATCTTGGATCATATCATAGTAACACCTTGCATAGAGCATACTTGGGATAGAAATCGTTGTATTTTTGCTAAGTAGGTTGTGCACAAGTTCTTGTATCCGCCTATTGTGCAATCGTGCTAGTGTCTCTCTAGTGTTGTGCAATAAGAGCATTTTTGTGGATTCCACATTTTGGCTCACCCTTGGTTGCACGACCACACTTATCTTATTGCGTGTGTGTTTCCGTGTACCTTATATGCTTGGTCTACTTGTTACATTGCATATTGTGAATCTTTTCCAACATTATTTAAGCTCACTTACTATTGCATCAAATTTTGTGCCACCATCCTAACCAAGCTCCACCAAAAGCTTTTACTTGTGTAGGTGTGAGAAACCGACAAGAGCTAGTACCAATTTTGATATTTCCTTGTCCTACATTGGAGTGATCCTCGATCCACTTTCAACTTCGGTCAAGGTACATTTGGTACTTGTTCTTCTCTTTCTACCTCTCACATTTGTCTTGGAATGATGGATAGGCCAAGTACTTCTACTAATCCACTCTTCATGGAGCAAGACGACGACCTGAACTCCTTCGTCACCAAGAGTCACCTCTTTGGTGCACAACGTGCTTTGCATCAAGAGCAACAAGCTATGAGTGAACGTATTGACAACCTTGCCACCGACTTGCGACTTTCCGAGCAACGTACAAGGGACTACTTCGACCACAAGCTCGACGATCACAAGCAAGAGAATGACGCAAGGATGGATGAGATTCGTGCTTTGTTGCTCAACCGCTCTTCTTCCACTTCAAGAAGGAGCCGTTCAAGCCGCCACTCCGACTTCACCCTCTCTGGCTCAACTACACCGACATCGAACACTCTTCGCCGAGCCACACGCAATGATCGTCAAGCAAGCCTAAATCCCCTACGTGACACCGAATCTCAAGAGCGCCGACAACGTCAAACTCATGAGGCCTTTGCGCTAGCTCGAGAACAGCAACGACAATGACAACATGAAGAGGAAGAGCGAGCGCGTCTACACCAAAATGCTCAAGATGTCGAGGCACAACGTCAAGAACAACAACTCCGTGACGCTCAAGCACTTGTGGCGCAACAAGCTCTACGCGATTCAAGTCGAGCCGTAGACGACCGAGGTTGACAAGCCCATGAACAAGAGGAAGCACTTCGCGAAGAAATTCAAGAACAAAGATTTCAAGCTCGCGTGCATCGTCAAGTTTGTGACGCCCGGATAATTAAGCTACAGTAACTTTCTAGTAATGATGCCACGTCACCTTGATTACTGTTGCTAATCTCGCGTTAGTTCAGAACCAATCCAAATTCAACTTTAAATTAAAGTCAACCGATAAAGTTTTCAAACATTTAAAACTAAAATGTTCTAGAGGTGGAAAATAATCCATAATAAATATTGGAGGAGAAACCACATTTTTATAATGTGTTTGCGTGTTCCAAAATTAATAAAACATTGATTTAAATGTTTAGTTAAATGCCTTTTTATTATTTTGAAATACTAAACTATTCTATTTAGTAGTCAAACTTGTTATTGCAGAGGCTTATCTTATAACACTAATTTAGGTGCCAATTGTGTATTTTACAAAACAAAAATGAATTGAACAATAAATAAAATAGAGAAGAAAATAAGTAAAACAGGAAGCAAAAACTAAAATAAAAATAAAGGCCACCCCCTCTCACTCATGGGCCTCAGCCCACCAGGCCACCACCTAGGCCGGCCCCACAGCCCAGCTCGCTCCCCCCCTTAACCCCCACTACCTCGAACCCTAACCCAAGTGCGCCCCACTCCCCCCCCCACGTCGCTCGATCCCCACCCTCTCCCTCCAGCGCCGCCAGGGGAGAGCCCCACGCACGAACCCCCACTCTCTCTCGTCTCTCTCCCAGCTACGCTCGCCCTCGACGCCATTGCCGAACCGCCCCACCTCACACCGGCGCTCCACCGCCACACCAGCGCTGCCCCGTCCTCACCTCCTCCCGACTGGCGCCCAGCGCTCGGCGCCCCACCCATCGCCGCCGCCACCGGATCGCCCACCACCTCGTCGCACCGCCTCCAGGCCGGATCGCCCCGTCCTCGACCTCCTCCTCGACGGATCTGCGTCGTCGACCCGTCGTCCAACCCCAACTCCTCCCCGAGCATGCCTCGCTCAACTACAGGGTTTTGTGAGCCCCCTCCCCTTCTTCTCTCTGCCTCCCTCACCCGCTCGCTAATTCGCCGTGGCCGCGCCGTGCTCACGGACACTGCCGCCCATGCCTCGCTTCTCGTAGTGGCCACCAGCTCCCGCGCCATGCGCCCCTCCCCTGTGCTCCACTACTTCCCGCCGACCCCCCTTCACTGCCCTGCACCACCACAATCGCATCGCGCGCACACCGCGGCTCGCCGTCGCACCATCACTTGTGCGCCTCGCATGCACGCGATCGCCGCCTGCCCCGCTCTGCCGCTTCTGCAGTCGTCGACGCCCACCGCTCCCTCCAGCTGCGGCCGCCCTGCCAACACGCGCCCGGGTCCGGCGACCCGGTGCCCCCAGCCCCGCTCGGGCGTCCCCGCTGTTGCTTCCACACCCGTAACACCGGGTGCCCATAAGGCCCCCAGGGCCTATGACAGGGGGCCCCACCCCAGAACGAATTAAAAAAAGAAAGGAAAAAAATGAATGTAAAAAATTTTAAATAATAATTTAATTAATTAATTAAGTTAATTAATCCTACTTAATTAAACTAATTAAACCTGATTAGATTAACCTAACCATTAACTAACCAGCCAATGACATGTGGGCCCCAACCGCAGTTGACCCAGTCAACTGCACAATTGACTGCTGACGTCAGCATGATTTTATGCTGACATCATCATTTACTATTCTGGATAATGTTGATTTAAATAATTAAATAAATCCTAAAAACGATTTCAATCTTTTAAAATTAATATAAAATGAACCGTAGCTCGGATGGAAAAACTTTGTACATGAAAGTTGCTCAGAACGACGAGACAAATCCGGATACGCAGCCTGTTCGTCCGCCACACATCCCTAACATAGCGAACACGCAACTTTCCCCCTTCGGCTCCTTTGTTCGAAAACGCGAAACACCGGGGATATTTTCCTGTATGTTTCCCCCCTTCACCGGTATCACCTCATACCACGTTAGGGCACCCCTACCACCGCTACTTGCCATGTCATGCATCGCCATGCATTTGTTTGCATTATATTTATTGTTTCTTCCCCCTCTTCTCTCGCTAGACACCGAGACCGACGCCGCTGCTACCCAGTATGACTGCGGAGTTGACGACCCCTCTCTCTTGCCAGAGCAACCAGGCAAGCCCCCCTTTTTGATCACCAGATATCGCCTACTCTTCTCTCTACTGCTTGCATTAGAGTAGTGTAGCATGTTACTGCTTTCCGTTAATCCTATTCTGATGCATAGCCTGTCATTGTTGCTACAACTGTTGATACCTTACCTGCAATCCTAAATGCTTAGTATAGGATGCTAGTGTTCCATCAGTGGCCCTACACTCTTGTCCGTCTGCCATGCTATACTACTGGGCCGTGATCACTTTCGGGAGGTGATCACGGGACTTATACTGTTACATTACTTATGATACTGTTCGGAGATGGGGGCTGAAGGGGCAGGTGGCTCCATCCCGGTAGAGGTGGGCCTGGGTTCCCGACGGCCCCCGACTGTTACTTTGTGGCAGGAGCGACAGGGCAGGTTGAGACCACCTAGGAGAGAGGTGGGCCTGGCCCTGGTCGGTGTTCGCGGATACTTAACACGTTTAACGAGATCTTGGTATTTGATCTGAGTCTGGCTACTGGCCTATACGCACTAACCATCTACGCGGGGACAGTTATGGGCACTCGACGTCGTGGTATCAGCCGAAGCCTTCGTGACGTCAGCGACTGAGTGGCGCGCGCCGGATTGGACCGTAAGCCTGCTCTTGTATTAAGGGGGCTAGTTCTGCTTCCGGCCGCGTACGCAACATGCAGGTGTGCAATGGGCGATGGGCCCAGACCCCTGCGCCATAGGATTTAGACCGGCGTGCTGACCTCTCTGTTGTGCCTAGGTAGGGCTGCGACGTGTTGATCTTCCGAGGCCGGGCATGACCCAGGAAAGTGTGTCCGGCCAAATGGGATCGAGCGTGTTGGGTTATGTGGTGCACCCCTGCAGGGAAGTTAATCTATTCGAATAGCCGTGATCTTCGGTAACAGGACGACTTGGAGTTGTACCTTGACCTTATGACAACTAGAACTGGATACTTAATAAAACACACCCTTCCAAGTGCCAGATACAACCGGTGATCGCTCTCTCACAGGGCGACGAGGGGAGGATCATCGGTTAGGATTATGCTATACGATGCTACTTGGAGGTCTTCAGTCTACTCTCTTCTACATGCTGCAAGACGGAGGCTGCCAGAAGCGTAGTCTTCGAAAGGACTAGCTATCCCCCCTTATCCCGGCTTTCTGCAGTTCAGTCCACATATAATAGCCTTATTCCAGTTGATACCAATGCATACATATGTAGTGTAGCTCCTTGCTTGCGAGTACTTTGGATGAGTACTCACGGTTGCTTTCTCCCTCTTTTCCCCTATCCCTTCTACCTGGTTGTCGCAACCAGATGTTGGAGCCCAGGAGCCAGACGCCACCTTCGACGACGACTACTACTACTCGGAGGTGCCTACTACTACGTGCAGCCCGCTGACGACGACCAGGAGTAGTTTAGGAGGATCCCAGGCAGGAGGCCTGCGCCTCTTTCGATCTGTATCCCAGTTTGTGCTAGCCTTCTTAAGGCAAACTTGTTTAACTTATGTCTGTACTCAGATATTGTTGCTTCCGCTGACTCGTCTATGATCGAGCTCTTGTATTCGAGCCCTCGAGGCCCCTGGCTTGTAATATGATGCTTGTATGACTTATTTTATTTGTAGAGTTGTGTTGTGATATCTTCCCGTGAGTCCCTGATCTTGATCGTACACGTTTGCGTGTATGATTAGTGTACAATTAAATCGGG
Source organism: Triticum aestivum (assembly GCF_018294505.1). Taxonomy (NCBI): domain Eukaryota; kingdom Viridiplantae; phylum Streptophyta; class Magnoliopsida; order Poales; family Poaceae; genus Triticum; species Triticum aestivum. The sequence goes on along the minus strand of NC_057812.1, from coordinate 375,317,622 downwards.
GGCGTCATAAGTTGGTATCAGAGCCGACTGCCTGTAGGAATCCCCCTTCCACACTCCTTGGCCGAAGTTGAGTCTAGACATTACAAAAACTTTTGCTAACATGGCTGTGTGCCTTACGGGACCACATCGCCATCTGGGTGGTATTAGGCTCTTTTACTCCTCGATCCTTACTCTGGGACTCTGAACTCTCTCCTACTCGGGTTTAATGAATTTACTAAAAATCTGACTTAGGTTCTCAAAAATACTTTCTCCCGGAGAGCCCCTTCAGTCCAGATGATCGCCAGCTGCACTAGAAGATTTCGAAGATACTCTCCGATATTCTGTCGAGACCTTGTGCGTGTTGCTTTTGCAATTCCCTTCTATCGATAAACCTCTATGGATAACCACGTACACGTGCCATTCATATAATCATTCCTCATTGATCTTGTTATTACAAGATGCCCCAAAATTCTCTCTATTGTTCTGAGAATACTTTGTGCCTACTGCCTTGCATTTCTTTGCCACATGCATACCACTATGGGTAATTTCTAGCACTCACCGGATATTTGCTCATCCCCAGTTGGTTCATGTATTTCACAAAAGTCTTCAAAATACTATTTGAACTTCCGAAAATCCTGAGTAGCCTATTACTCTTGAAGTTCTTACTTGCTTGCATTATGGTTAATCCCATAAGTCTATAATTTTATTGGCATCCCTTGTCATTATCATTTTGAGTCCGTTGATTCAAAATGTTGTGAATGCTCGCCATCCTCAATCAGATCCAATGATTCATCCTTCCGGCTCACACGTCATTTTAAACATGAGCTGGTTATCGACCAATCAAATTGTCGTCGATTGTACCCCTAAGTCTATTCGACTGATCCATTCTTAATGAGAGCGTTGGCTTTTGATCCCTTGATTTGGAAATGCTAATCTGATGCCCTTTCATTCCATCTTCCTCAGATAGAGTACCGATACTCGCATCAGCTCCATTGTAGACCATAGGACCCCTTGTTGGATTATTATCCGGCAGTGTCCTTCCTATTCAATAACCTTGTGAGCCTCTCCATGGGTATGTGATACCTTTGGTAAATTGTATCCTCTGTTTTGCTAACCATGCTCTACTTTCGAGCTTGTGATATTTACTCTTGAAACTTGTGGTATATGTTTCTAAGAAACCCCGATGGGTTGAACCTATACAACCTTCTCTAAAACCGTGTGAACTCGAAAGTTTTCACGAGTCATACACTTCTGGTATTTTGCCAGATGAAATTTCAACACTACAACTTCTTCGAAAGTGAGAAGTGAATGAAAGGTTATGCATTGGAGAAGTGGGAGTCGACCTTGAACTTTGTGTTCATGCCCATGGACACGATGTAGATCTTATCGTTAAAGCTTCTCTTAGATTAAATTATTCCTTTGGTATAAGTTCATCTTATATCTGGGATCTGACCTTTTTCAATCGTGGTTCCGACCATGTTCTCCTTTAAATACCGTTTCGCGTGCAAGTTTAAGCGCTTGTCTTCTGTAGAGCAATACCCCAGTCCAACCTCTACTTTGATCTGTCATCAAGTATTACCCCCTCTGGTATCTCGAGATTATCACGGAACTGCATAACTTCTTATGAGTTCTTCTTCAAGTATTATTTGACTTCCGCTGCATCATCATTTGACTTGATGTCATCGCCAACCGACTACATCTTCATGAAATCTCTCGACAAATGTGTCGTGGTCATCATCAACATCCTGAGCTCTTCCAAGATATATATCGAATTCTTGATGAGAAATACCATCCTCGCCCCTCAATGGTTTGTGTTATCACCGACCACTTTATTGCCTTCCGTTCAACACAAACTTATTCGTGTTTTGTGTTATACCTTGAGATCCTTGCTATCCAGCATTTGTTCTTCTTTACCTTGGAATATTACCACCTTTTATGTCAAGAATGTCGTGGTAATTTTACCACCTCTTGAGAATTCTTGATATAGTAATATCTCTCGCCTTTTGCGTTCATTTCTTGGTCTCCGTGTTAATTCTAACCGGAATACCGACAAATGGTCTGTGATGTGTAAATTCTAAACTTCTAGCAACCCTATTGCTTTGAAGTTATTGGTCTACAGTTCCATTCTAAGTCTATTGCTTATTGAATCATAATTCGAACATTGATCGTGCTACCTAGTCCAGATTCCTGGGTGCACCCTTCTATCATTGTTCAGTTGTGTATGTTTCCCTCGAGCATACATCATTATATCATTTGATCCGACAAATGATATTTCCTTGTTCACATAATTGTGGAAATCAATCCTTTGGAAATCTCGATGATTTGTTGCTGAGCCTATCAACCACCTCATCATCTCCTTGGTTTAATGATGAACTCCTGTTGCGGAACTCGCTTCCATAGCTCAATTCCCGAGAATCTTAAAATGTCATCTTGACAATTTGTGTTGCACTTTCTTCTCAGGTATCCTAAAATCTGAGTTATCCTAACACCATTCAGATCTGAATCTCAGTCAGATATGATGGTTGGAACATATTTCCAAGAGTTATAACATTGGTCTTTATGTGACCCAGTAAGGTGATGTCGTGCCTAGCACACCTGTCCCGAGGCCCTATTGTTATAATTTCCTTTTTGGCAAGGTTAGTCATTCTTCCGTGAGGAAATAGTAAGACTTATTCTATAAGTTGTTCCTGATGGATCCATTGTGTTTCCAAAGTCTGATCTTCACCTAATGACCATGTCAATGCTATCTCGTAGCATGTCTATGAGACTCCGATTCTCAACAAGAACATTTGAAGCCCAATGCTAAATGTTTCCTGCTTAGTTATCCAAACACCACTGTATGTGTAATGTCATGAAATTTCTCTCCCCTTACTTAAAGGGTTTTCTGCTTTCTATCATGTCATGGATATCATGCTCTGCTTGTCCTTGGGAAAGATATACCCCTGGAATATGTGTTTAAACACATTTTCATTTCCATTGTTCTGCTTAAACCTGATAATCATATTTTCCTTTCCATTATTTGGTTTAACCTTTCTTGTGATCTATATGATCTAAGCAGTAATATTCTCCTGCTTTTGTAAAACACCTCGGTGTACAGTTCTGTCAGAAGGACCCTGTTACTTTTGTTGATGGCATTCCGGTAACTACCGATGGACGAGAACTCTACCTACTGGTCCGCCTCGTTCAACGAGCAGGAAAATGGTTCTCTTCGTCCCTCGCCCTTGGTATCGACATTGTTGCCGACATAACTGATAGGCTACCCTCTGACATGTCTTGCTATCATGACCGTGCAAGATGTCAACGCCCTTCCTACTTTTAACCACATGGTGGACCCATAACCCACAGTTCCACAGGATCGAAACCTGACACTCCTGTACACCCCTGCTCCCAAAGTTATTCCTCCCGCGTGGCCTCGCATGTAATTCACGAGCCACCTTCCGATGAGATCATCAATACTGGTATTAGACACAACACTTAACTCCATTACTCTGAACCCCTTCACGCCCTGTTTCACGCATCGAACGATTGCCTATGCACTTGAAACTTCTACTTTTCACCTTCTTACTTTGCTCTCGATAATTTTTTAAGTTTCAATTCGAGAGTTACTTTTCGCCACGTTCCCAAAGGATTATCTACCGGATAAGCAACCACGCAGAGTTCCATTCTTATGGTATACCCCCTTATTCTTTCGTAAGTACAATGGAGTTTCCAAAGAGAGGATGCCAACTTCATCATGAGAACCAGAAGCAGAGGAATGAAGACATCAAGGTTATGGATCGGCCTCTTCGAGAAGAGCAACCAAGACCGAGAACACTCGCTAGAAATTCGTAACCAGAACCTTCTCCCTTACTCCCCTCTTAAATCTCGGGACGAGATTTCTTGTAGTGGAGGAGAATTGTGATGCCCGGATAATTAAGCTACAGTAACTTTCTACTAATGATGCCACGTCACCTCGATTACTGTTGCTAATCTCGCGTTAGTTCAGAACCGATCCAAATTCAACTTTAAATTAAAGTCAACCGATAAAGTTTTCAAACATTAAAACTAAAATGTTCTAGAGGTGGAAAATAATCCATAATAAATATTGGAGGAGAAACCACATTTTTATAATGTGTTTGCGTGTTCCAAAATTAATAAAACATTGATTTAAATGTTTAGTTAAATGCCTTTTTATTATTTTGAAATACTAAACTATTCTATTTAGTAGTCAAACTTGTTATTGCAGAGGCTTATATTACAACACTAATTTAGGTGCCAATTGTGTATTTTACAAAACAAAAATGAATTGAACAATAAATAAAATAGAGAAGAAAATAAGTAAAACAGGAAGCAAAAACTAAAATAAAAATAAAGGCCACCCCCTCTCACTCATGGGCCTCAGCCCACCAGGCCACCACCTAGGCCGGCCCCACAGCCCAGCTCGCTCCCCCCCTTAACCCCCACTACCTCGAACCCTAACCCAAGTGCGCCCCACTCCCCCCCACGTCGCTCGATCCCCACCCTCTCCCTCCAGCGCCGCCAGGGGAGAGCCCCACGCACGAACCCCCACTCTCTCTCGTCTCTCTCCCAGCTACGCTCGCCCTCGACGCCATTGCCGAACCGCCCCACCACACACCGGCGCTCCACCGCCACACCAGCGCCGCCCCGTCCTCACCTCCTCCCGACTGGCGCCCAGCGCTCGGCGCCCCCATCGCCGCCGCCACCGGATCGCCCACCACCTCGTCGCACCGCCTCCAGGCCGGATCGCCCCGTCCTCGACCTCCTCCTCGACGGATCTGCGTCGTCGGCCCGTCGTCCGACCCCGACTCCTCCCCGAGCATGGCTCGCTCAATTACAGGGTTTTGTGAGCCCCCTCCCCTTCTTCTCTCTGCCTCCCTCACCCGCTCGCTAATTCGTCGTGGCCGCACCGTGCTCGCGGACACTACCGCCCGCGCCTCGCTGCTCGTAGTGGCCGCCAGCTCCCGCGCCATGCGCCCCTCCCCTGTGCCCCACTACTTCCTGCCGACCCCCCTTCACTGCCCTACACCACCACAATCGCGTCGCGCGCACGCCGTGGCTCGCCGTCGCACCATCACTTGTGCGCCTCGCGTGCACGCGCTCGCCGCCTGCCCCGCTCTGCCGCTTCTGCAGTCATCGGCGCCCGCCGCTCCCTCCAGTTGCGGCCGCCCTGCGAACACGCGCCCGGGTCCGGCGACCCGGTGCCCCCAGCCCCGCTCGGGCGTCCCCGCCGTTGCTTCCGCGCCCGTAACACCGGGTGCCCGTAAGGCCCCTAGGGCCTATGACAGGGGGGCCCACCCCAGAACGAATTAAAAAAAGAAAGGAAAAAATGAATGTAAAAAATTAAAATAATAAATAATTAAAATAATTAATTAATTAAGTTAATTAATCCTGCTTAATTAAACTAATTAAACCTGATTAGATTAACCTAACCATTAACTAAACAGCCAATGACATGTGGGCCCCAACCGCAGTTGACCCAGTCAACTGCACAATTGACTGCTGACGTCAGCATGATGTCATGCTGACGTCATCATTTACTATTCTGGATAATGTTGATTTAAATAATTAAATAAATCCTAAAAACGATTTCAATCTTTTAAAATTAATATAAAATGAACCGTAGCTCGGATGGAAAAACTTTGTACATGAAAGTTGCTCAGAACGACGAGACGAATCCGGATATGCAGCCCGTTCGTCCGCCACGCATCCCTAACATAGCGAACACGCAACTTTCCCCCTCCGGCTCCTTTGTTCGAAAACGCGAAACACCGGGGATATTTTCCTGTATGTTTCCCCCCTTCACCGGTATCACCTCATACCACGTTAGGGCACCTCTACCACCGCTACTTGCCATGTCATGCATCGCCATGCATTTGTTTGCATTATATTTATTGTTTCTTCCCCCTCTTCTCTTGCTAGACACCGAGACCGACGCCGCTGCTACACAGTATGACTGCGGAGTTGACGACCCCTCTCTCTTGCCAGAGCAACCAGGCAAGCCCCCCTTTTTGATCACCAGATATCGCCTACTCTTCTCTCTACTGCTTGCATTAGAGTAGTGTAGCATGTTACTGCTTTCCGTTAATCCTATTCTGATGCATAGCCTGTCATTGTTGCTACAACTGTTGATACCTTACCTGCAATCCTAAATGCTTAGTATAGGATGCTAGTGTTCCATCAGTGGCCCTACACTCTTGTCCGTCTGCCATGCTATACTACTGGGCCGTGATCACTTTCGGGAGGTGATCACGGGACTTATACTGTTACATTACTTATGATACTGTTCGGAGATGGGGGCTGAAGGGGCAGGTGGCTCCATCCCGGTAGAGGTGGGCCTGGGTTCCCGACGGCCCCCGACTGTTACTTTGTGGCGGAGCGACAGGGCAGGTTGAGACCACCTAGGAGAGAGGTGGGCCTGGCCCTGGTCGGTGTTCGCGGATACTTAACACATTTAACGAGATCTTGGTATTTGATCTGAGTCTGGTTACTGGCCTATACGCACTAACCATCTACGCGGGGACAGTTATGGGCACTCGACGTCGTGGTATCAGCCGAAGCCTTCGTGACGTCAGCGACTGAGTGGCGCGCGCCGGATTGGACCGTAAGCCTGCTCTTGTATTAAGGGGGCTAGTTCTGCTTCCGGCCGCGTACGCAACGTGCAGGTGTGCAATGGGCGATGGGCCCAGACCCCTGCGCCATAGGATTTAGACCGGCGTGCTGACCTCTCTGTTGTGCCTAGGTAGGGCTGCGACGTGTTGATCTTCCGAGGCCGGGCATGACCCAGGAAAGTGTGTCCGGCCAAATGGGATCGAGCGTGTTGGGATATGTGGTGCACCCCTGCAGGGAAGTTAATCTATTCGAATAGCCGTGATCTTCGGTAACAGGACGACTTGGAGTTGTACCTTGACCTTATGACAACTAGAACCGGATACTTAATAAAACACACCCTTCCAAGTGCCAGATACAACCGGTGATCGCTCTCTCACAGGGCGACGAGGGGAGGATCATCGGTTAGGATTATGCTATACGATGCTACTTGGAGGTCTTCAGTCTACTCTCTTCTACATGCTGCAAGACGGAGGCTGCCAGAAGCGTAGTCTTCGAAAGGACTAGCTATCCCCCCCTTATCCCGGCTTTCTGCAGTTCAGTCCACATATAATAGCCTTATTCCAGTTGATACCAATGCATACATATGTAGTGTAGCTCCTTGCTTGCGAGTACTTTGGATGAGTACTCACGGTTGCTTTCTCCCTCTTTTCCCCCTATCCCTTCTACCTGGTTGTCGCAACCAGATGTTGGAGCCCAGGAGCCAGACGCCACCTTCGACGACGACTACTACTACTCGAGAGGTGCCTACTACTACGTGCAGCCCGCTGACGGCGACCAGGAGTAGTTTAGGAGGATCCCAGGCAGGAGGCCTGCGCCTCTTTCGATCTGTATCCCAGTTTGTGCTAGCCTTCTTAAGGCAAACTTGTTTAACTTATGTCTGTACTCAGATATTGTTGCTTCCGCTGACTCGTCTATGATCGAGCTCTTGTATTCGAGCCCTCGAGGCCCCTGGCTTGTAATATGATGCTTGTATGACTTATTTTATTTGTAGAGTTGTGTTGTGATATCTTCCCGTGAGTCCCTGATCTTGATCGTACACGTTTGCGTGTATGATTAGTGTACAATTAAATCGGGGGCGTCATAAAGTTCCTCCTCGAGCTCGACAAGCTCCTCTACAAGCACGTCAAGAACAACAAGCTCCTCAAGATCATGAAGACAATGGAGATCCTCCACGACAAGAGCAACAAGAGGTTGACAACCCTCCGCGCCAAGAGCACCACGAGTTGAACAATCATCAACAACATGGGCGTCATCATCCCCGACTCCAACACAATGAAGAGAAACGCTATGGCAAGCTCAAGTACACCATGCCCAAGTTCAACGGAAGCAACGATCCCGAAGAGTACCTTTCATGGGCATTGAAAGTTGACAAGATCTTCTGTTTGCACAATTATGAAGAAGAGAAGAAGATCATGATGGCATCCCTTGAGTTCCAAGACTATGTGCTCATTTGGTGGGAACAAATCATAGAGCGCCGAGAGGCAAGAGGTGAACCAGCCATCACTACTTGGCCCCAAATGAAGGATGTCATGAGAGCACGCTTCGTACCTACCTACTACAACCGCGACCTCTTCAAGAAACTCCAACAACTCAAGCAAGGGACCAAGAGCGTTGAAGAGTACTACAAGGAGATGGAGATTGCAATGACATGAGCCAATGTCACGAAAGATGATGAGCAAACAATGGCACATTTCTTGAATGGACTCAATCATCCCATCAAGAAGATCGCCGACTTCCAACCATACTCAAATCTCATCAAGCTAGTACACCAAGCTACCAAAGCGGAACACCAAGTGCAAGATGATTTCAAGTATGCCAAGTTCTCATCCAAGTCCTACGGCTTCTCCAACAACCAAGCTTCAATGACTCCAACAGAGATTACAAAGCCTTCTACTACCAACATCGACAAGTTGAGTTCCAAGAAAGCTTCGGCAACTACAAGCCATCCTACTACGAGCAACTTCAAGATGAGAGCTTCATCATCATCAACCCCAACCGATGAGACCGTCAAGACGAGTTCCTTCAAGTGTTTCACTTGCGGAGGCCGAGGCCACAAGTCCTATGAGTGCACCAACAAGTGAACCATGGTCTTCAATGACGATGGCACTTATGACTCCCTAAGTGAAGGCGAAATGGAAGCCCTTGAGCAAGTCACCATGCACCGCCAAGTGAGCAATGAAGAAGAACAAGCCTTTTGCAATGAAGACTCAAGTTCCGCCCTTGTTGTCTCCAAAGTCTTGACTCTCCAACATCACCAAGAAGAAGACCAAATATGCCACATATTCCACACCAAGGCCGGCATCAATGGACGATCCATCAAGGTCATCATCGATGGAGGGAGTTGTCATAATCTCGCAAGTGAAGAACTTTGCTCCAAGCTCCAATTGCCCAAGATGAAGCATCCACATCCATACAAAGTGCAATGGCTTAGTGACTCCAGCACCATACAAGTCGAGCACTGAGTACAAGTCTCCTTCAAAATTGGTGCCTACGAAGACACCTTGGAGTGTGACATCATTCCAATGACCGTTTTCCATCTTCTTCTTGGACGCCCATGGCAATTCGATAGAGGAGTCGTCCACAACGGCCGAACGAACCACTACATCTTCAAGATGAAGGGCAAGCAGTACGTCCTCTGATGAGGACATCAATACCATTGTTACACCCACAACCCCTGCTGCTATACATACTGGACCAATTACTAGAGCTCGCGCACGCCAATTGAATTATCGGGTACTTTCGTTTCTTGGTAACGATTCTAATTTTCATGAGAATATGATGTTGCCTAAACTGGATACATTTGTTTTGCTTACAAATGAAGGGCCTAGCTTGGACAAGAAAGATGAACCTAGAACACTAACAAAATCACGGCGCTTGAAAGTGCAATCATGCCATTATATTATGTTTTGATGTTAATGACAATCTACATGTAGGGTACTAACAATGGTTGTCAAGTGAATCTCAGGTGTTGGTCCCCGGTTCGTCAAATTGTGTGTGGATCAAGAGCAAACAAAGTGGGTTCTATCAAGAATGAAGTGTTAAAATGATGTTACATTTTGTCTCCTTGAGTATAGGATCCCGCACTATTAAGAGGGGATCGATTGGGTTCGCAACAGACTTGCTCGAGTCAAAAATACTCCTTTCCATAGTTCTTTTTTATCCCCTCTTAACTTTGAATCATTCTGTCTCTGGGCGTGCCGGATGTCCGTGCCTCGTGCCGGATGTCCGGGCTGCTCCCCGGATATCTGGGCCTAGCCATTCCAGAATGCACTTTTGTGCAGTGCTGATGCCGGATGTCCGGCCCTCTACGCTGGATGTCCGGGCTCCCAGTGCTTGCCGGATGTCCGGCCTCCTTGCCGGATATCCGGGCATAGCTGTCTAGAGAAGGTTTTTATGCTGGGCTGTGCACCGGATGTCCGGCCACCTGCCGTATGCCCGGGCCTTCCTGTTATGCCGGATGTCCGGGCTTGACCCCCAGTTGTCCGGCCCCTCTGTTTCCTGCTCTGTTTCTGCCTTGCTCTTCAAGTGGCTAGCCAGGCCGGATGTCCGGCCCCTAGCCCGGATGTCCGGCCTGCCCGTTCACTTGCACTACAACGGCCATATTTGAGCTCACACTATATATAGCCTTTCTCCCCCATGGGAGAGGGTTGACCATTTCACTTTGAACAAACCCTAGAACACATTTCACTCTCTCTCACTCTTCCACACCAAATCTTAGATCCCCAAGGGATATGAGAGCTTTCGAGAGAAGTTGTCCGATCAAGTGATATATCCACTCCTTCTCCTTTGTTGCACCAAAGGAATTCGTGATTTGAGCAAGTCTTGAGCTTTTCCCCTTCGATCTTGTTACTCTTGGAAGTTGGAGACTCCTAGGCGGTAGGAGTCTTTCGGAGAGGAATCGACCTTTGTGATTACCCCCGGAAAAAGTTTGTGAGGGTTTGGAGACCACCCCAAGGTCTACCACTAGTGGTTGAGAAACCCCTTCGTGGTGTTGTCTCAAAGGGAGAATAGGGTGAACCTTCGTGGCGTTGGTGTGCCTTCATGGTAACATCCACCTCTCTAACGGTGACGTAGCTTCCCTCCAAGGAAGTGAACATCGACATACATCCTCGTCTCCCGGAGTTGCGGTTATTCCTAACCCTAATTCTCTACTTGTGGTTACTTGTCTCCTAGCACTTACTTATATCTATTGTTTTTGTTTGTCTACTTACTTGTATTACTTATTTATCTTGCTTAGCACTTAGTACTACACTTACAATTGTTAGGCTCACTTTCATATTCCGCATTTGTGCCTAAAATTGCTAAGTAACAATTAAATTTTATAATTGTACCTATTCACCCCCCCCCTCTAGGTCCATCTCGATCCTTTCAATTGGTATCAGAGCCTCGTGCTCTATTATTGTGGCTTAACCGCCCTAGAGCGAGATGAACCCCGATGGGACTCCCCTTGTTGTAGATCCGAAGGATAAAGGCGAGGCTTCTTCTGAAGTAAAGACCTTTACTTCCGAGGATCTAGAACGGGCCCTTGCTAAGCAGAAGGAGGAGCATGATGCTTCTCTTGAGGCCTTGGTCCAAATGAGGATAGCCACGTTGTCCACGGTGCTTGCACCACTTTCGGGTGGTGCGGCTTCGAGGCCAACTGTGCCTACTCCGTCACTTGGTCAACAACCTCCTAGCAATGAACACTCCAGTGTTCCTTGGCTTTATGCAAGACCCCAAGTTGAGAAACCTAAATATAACCCTCAAGGAAAACCTCCTTTACTTGATGCCACTTCCGATTTTGCCTTGTGGAGAGTTGCTATGCAGGATCATCTTCGATATGGAAATGATGAGATGCTGGAGATCTTGGAGTATGGTTACCATGTGGTTGATCCAAAGAATCCTACACCAAGAGAAATTTATGGCAAGAATCTCAATGACACTGCAACCATGTGTATAAGGAGAGGTATGGTTGAAAAGCAAAGGAGACCTTTTATACACATCACAAGTGCCAAGGAACTGTGGGAAAGTATTATAAGATCCAAGACCGGTACCTCCACCCTCCGGAGTGCTCAATATGAAATTGCCAAGGGGCAATTGCAAAACTTTTGTATGGAGAAAGGTGAAACTCCCAATCAACTCCTTGAGCGTCTCATGACTCTCACAGCTGATATTGAGTCGTGTGAGTGTGACAAGACACAAGATGGATTCAACATGACTAAGCGATTCCTTGTGGACAAGTTGCTTCATGCTCTGGCTCCATATCACCATCAAATGGTATGGGACATAAGACAACACCATGCCTTCATGGAAATGACTACAGATGACATCATATCCACTTTCCAACTGTTTGAAGAGTCAAAGGCAAATGCTACAAAACATCTTGCCATGCATGGTACTCCATCGTCAAAGATCAATCTTGCACTGAAGGCTAAGCATGCATGTGAAGATGAGCAAAGTGAAGAAGAAGATGGTGATGAGGTTGAATCTGATGAGGGCTCTTCATATGAAGACATCGCTCTCTTTGTCAAGAAGTTTAGCGCAGGAAAATTCAAGGGAATATTTCAAAAGAAGAAAGTAAGAAAATGCTACAACTGTGAAGAAACCAACCACTTCTCAAACGAGTGCCCGTGTGAGAAGAGAGAAGACAAACCAAGGTTTCCCAAGACCTTTCCCAAGAAGAAGTTGTCAAATCCTTTGAACTCCAAGCTCAAGAAGAGAGGTGGGAAAGCAATGGTTGCTCAAGAAGAATCTGATCCAGATGATGTTAGTGGTGTTGCCGGAGTTGCTCAAAATTCTCAAAACACATTGAGGCTAGTCAACAAGAGTGGTGAAGTTGTCACCTACAACTACATGAAGGATTACAAGGGAAACGCTCACAAGTGTCTCATGGCAAAGGCCGTGGTATAAGATGAAGAGGACCAACACTCTCCTGACAAGGTCAAGGTAACCCCACGATCAAATCCTCCTCTTTTCGCTCCTTCTACTTCTAGTGATGAGTATCTTGATGCGGAGGATAGTTATGAGGATGATGATATAAATGATCCTATGCTTGCTAAACTAAATAAGTTCATGTGCTCCCTTAAAGGAAAGAAGCTCACTATGTTTCGTATGCTTATGGAGATGGTGAGTAAGCACACCATTTCCATTAAGGAACTCGAAACCTCGTCACCGAGGAAAGGGAAAAATATGAAGTCCTTGAGCGGAAATTCCAATATGAGGAAGCACGCAATGATGAACTATGCTTAAAAATTGGTGCAAACATTGATGTTCATACTAGAGATCTTGCCTCCTTGAAAAAGGCTATCGACTCTTGCGAAGAGTTGATGAATGATAAAAGTAAGCTTGTAAAGTCTAATGCTTCTCTCTCTAAGGATTGTGAGCTTCTATCCGTGTCCCTCAAGACCAAGGAAGAAGAGCTCACCCTTCTTACAAAGAGTTTTGAGACACTCAAGCTTACTTATCTTGAAACTCTAGCCAAGGCTTACTCTTCTCCTATTATCAATGTTGATGCTTGTACTACTAACTCTAGTAGTGATCTAGCATCTATTCTTGAGGAGAATCGCTTTCTCAAAGCTCAAATCGAGAAAGGGCTCATGACATGTGCTCAAGGGCAAAAGAACCTCAATGAGGTGTTGAGCCAACACAATGAAGTGTTTGCCAAAGAGGGACTCGGGTTTGACCCGAGCACAAGCAAGAAACTTTTGTACGAGAAGGGCACAAGGAGAAAGGTAAGGTTGATTGTGGTAAGGCCACAAGGGGCATGCCCACTGTCAACAAGCCAAAAGAGTTCATGCCTCCATCCTATGTTCTTCATAAGACTAAGGAAGGAGAAGTTTATGCAAAGTTTGTTGGTCCTCAAAATGCATTTCGGTTTTATGCTATTTGGGTCCCTAAGACCTTTGTGACTAACTTGAGAGGTCCCATTGCAAAATGGGTGCCTCTAACCAAGTAATATTTGTGTGTAGGTTGCCTTCTCCGGTGGAGTAAAATGGGTGATTGATAGTGGATGTACCAATCATATGACCGGAGATAGCAAATTGCTCTACGACTTCATGGAAGCTATTCAACCATTTATGAGCATTATGTTTGGTGGAGGATCAAAAGGACAGGTACTCAGTTTGGGTAAGGTGGCTATCACAAATGACATGTCTCTTGCAAATGTCATGCTTGTCCAATCCCTTAAATATCATTTGCTTTCTGTTCGCCAATTGGCTTCTGTTGGCTATGATACACTATTTGGACTAACGGATGTGAAAGTCTTTAAGAGAGATACTCTCGAAGTGGCCTTTGTTGGAGAGTTGGATGGCAACCTTTACATGGTTGATTTCTCGAAAAAGAGCACATTCCATGCAACTTGTCTAATGGCCAAGGCCGACAAGGGGTGGTTATGGCATCGCCGGCTAGCCCATGTCGGCATGAGAAATCTTCAAGATCTCTTAAAGGGAAATCACATCCTTGGACTAACAAATGTCTCTTTTGAGAAAGATCGTGTGTGTAGTGCATGCATAGCCGGGAAGCAACATCAATCAAAGCACCCACCCAAGAATATTGTGTCTACTTCAAGGCCTTTGGAGCTCCTTCATGTGGATCTTTTTGGGCCTCCTTCATGGGATAGTCTTGGTGGGAAAAAGTATGTACGTGTCATTGTGGATGATTACTCAAGGTATACATGGGTCTTCTTCCTCAAATCCAAGGACGAGACGAAGATCACCTTCATTGACTTTGCCAAGCAAGCACAACGCAAGTTTGACAAAGAAATTCTGGCAATAAGAAGTGATAATGGATCCGAGTTCAAGAACTACACCTTGGAAGAGTTCCTTAGTGATGAAGGGATTGAGCATCAATATTCAGCTCCATACACTCCCCAACAAAATGGTGTTGCAGAAAGGAAGAACCGCACCCTTGTGGAGATGGCAAGGTCCATGTTGGATGAATACAAGTCGCCACATAGTTTTTGGGCCGAGGCCGTCAACACTGCATGTCATGCATCAAACCGGCTCTTCCTCCGCACGATATTGGAAAAGACTCCATATGAGCTCCTAACCGGGAACAAGCCAAATCTCAAGTACTTTCGTGTATTTGGGTGTAAATGCTTCATCCTCAACAAAAGAGAGCGGTTAGGAAAATTTCAATCTAAAACCATTGAGGGCATATTTGTTGGCTATGGATCAAACTCTCACGCCTATAGAGTCTACAACAAATCCAATGGATGTGTTGTAGAAACTTGTGACGTGGTGTTTGATGAATTCAATGGCTCCCATGGGGAGCAAGTTGATCTAAGTGATGTAGGTGAAGATGATTCTTCTCAAGATATCTTGACAATGGGTGTTGGTGCACTTCTTCCAATGGAACAAGACCCTCATGATGATGAAGAAGAAGATGAAGGCCTCACACACCATCAAACTACTTCAACACCCATACCATCACAAACCCCTATTACTCAATCAATGCCCATAGTCCATGTACAAGATGATGATCAAGTTCCTCTTCATGATAATCATCAAGAACAAGATCATCCTCAAGGGCAAGAACAAGAAAGTGGAATCATTGACAATGAACTTTAACAAATGCAAGAAGAAGAAGAAGATTTTCCACCACACATTAATGATCCATATGTTGAGGACGTGGATGATGGACATGAAGTTGAACCTCGTGAAACCTTAACCTCCATCATGCCTCGAGTAGCCGGTCGTGTTGATGTTGATAAAATCCTCACCGGCATATCGGAAGGTAGAGTCACTCGTAAACAATTAACAAACTTTTGTGCTCACTTCTCTTTTGTGCCTAGTGTTGAGCCTCTCAAGATACAAGATGCGTTGATAGACAACGATTGGCTCATTGCTATGCAAGAAGAGTTAAATAGTTTTGAGCGCAATCAGGTGTGGTCATTAGTCAAGAGGCCAACTACGGAACACAACGTCATTGGAACAAAGTTGATTTTCAAGAACAAGCAAGATGAGAATGGCGTAATCATCCGCAACAAGGCAAGGTTAGTGGCACAAGGGTACTCACAAGTTGAAGGTTTGGAATTTGGTGAGACCTTTGCCCCCGTTGCCCGTCTTGAATCCATTCGCATCTTACTTGCTTATGCTGCTTTCAATGGCTTTACATTACATCAAATGGATGTGAAGAGTGCTTTCCTTAACGGTCCTCTACAAGAAGAAGTATATGTATCACAACCACCTGGGTTCGTTGACCCCGATCACAAAGACTATGTGTATAAACTTCATAAGGCTTTGTATGGCCTCAAACAAGCACCTCGTGATTGGTATGATCATCTTAAGAAGTTTCTACTCGATGATGGTTTTGTGAGAGGGGTGATCAATCCCACTCTTTTTACTAAGAGGGACAAAGGTGATTTGATCTTATGCCAAATCTATGTAGATGATATCATTTTTGGTTTTCCTAACATTCATTTATGCAAGAAGTTTGCGGCATCAATGACCAAGAATTTTGAAATGTCACTCAATGCGGATTTGAAGTTCTTCCTCGGCTTTCAAATTCCAACAATTTCAAGAAGGAATTTTCTTGTCTCAAGCCAAATACCTCAAGGATATCCTAGCAAAATTTGGTATGACTGATGCTAGCCCATGTAAGACCCCCATGCCAACCAAAATTGTACTCACTGAAGACTCAAACGGTATCCCCTTCGACCCGTCTAAATACCGCTCTATGATTGGTTCATTGCTTTATCTTTGTGCATCTAGACTAGACATCATGTTTAGTGTATGCATGTGTGCTAGATTTCAAGCTTCCCCTAGGGAAAGCCATCATAAGGCGGTTAAGCATATTCTTAGATATCGTGTTCACACCCCAAAGTTGGGTCTATGGTACCCCAAGGATGTTAAGTTTGATCTCATTGGGTACATGGATGCGGATTGGGCAGGAGACAAAGTGGATCGTAAATCCACCTCCGGTGCATGTCAATTTCTTGGACGCTCCTTGGTAAGTTGGTCCTCGAAGAAGCAAAATTGTGTAGCCCTCTCCACCGCCGAAGCTGAATATATTGCAACCGCCAGTTGTGCAACTCAGTTACTATGGATGAGGCAAACTTTGAAGGATTACGGTATCACCTATAGACATGTGCCTCTTCTATCTGATAATGAAAGTGCCATTAATATTGTTGAGAACCCCAAAGATCATACCCGAACCAAGCACATTGACATTAGGTACCACTTCTTGAGATATC
The DNA here is from genome assembly GCF_018294505.1 of Triticum aestivum. NCBI lineage: Eukaryota > Viridiplantae > Streptophyta > Magnoliopsida > Poales > Poaceae > Triticum > Triticum aestivum. The sequence continues at coordinate 375,300,863 of NC_057812.1, read as the reverse complement.
ATGTGGAGAAGGGTGATATTGACATTGCTCATGTTGGCGCAGATATGCAACTTGCAGATATTTTCACCAAGCCATTGGATGAAGCAAGGTTTTGTCAACTTAGGCGTGAACTTGGTATCTTGGATCTTGACAACATTATGTGAAATCTAGTACTCATTCATGCATGAACATTCTGTCTTGTCTTGATGTAGGCATATATTTAGGGGGAGACATTCAATTCATGAATATTCTCACCCTACATAATGCATAAATAGAACAAGCACTCTCAAAGTTTCATGGTTCTCGAACTATGGGCTTTAATATGATGGAGTCGTGACCATGTGCTCAAAGTCCACATCTTTGCGGTCCTACAGTCCATATGCTCAAACATGGTGACCTCGGTCACCACTTGTACCTTGCATGTATGGATCTTTCATTACTTATTTAAGTTGGGTGGTTATTTTTATCTTAGTATGACCATAGATGACTCAGACTTCTACCCATAAAAATCGCTAAAAACTCCTTGGCGGAGTCTATATTCAAGTCTTTGTGTTAACTCCTTGAAAATCCATTCCCCATCCTTCTCTCTGTCCAGTGGCTGGACATCCGGCTCCTCTGCCGGACATCCGGGCCCTGTAAAAAATCCCTGCTGCTGCGTAAGGCACCATCCTACATCTCCAGTGGCCGGATTTCCGGGCTGGTCCCCGGATGTCCGGCCCATTGGACCCATTTCTTCTGCTCCCTGACCTCCAACCATCGGATATCCGGGCCATGCCCCGGATGTCCGGCCCGTCACCGCACCGTATAACAGAGGAGGGGCTCGGGCTTTAGGGGGAATTACTCACTCGCTCCCGTTTCCTCTCCCCATCTCACCACATAGCCCGTCGTCGCTGGGGTGTGCTCCAGCGCTGCCACGGCCAGTCTCCATTCATCTCCGGCCCCGATCTCCTGCCCACGGACTCTCCTCCTCCCGATCTACGACTCTATCCAATCCATCTCTTGGATTGTGGCTTGAGTCTCTCGGGAGGGGCCGGTGTTCGGAGGAATTCACCGCCGGAGTTCTTCATGGCTCGCACCAAGAACTGCGGTCCCACGCGTCCCGAGGTGTCTTCTCGGGGTAAGAATGTTGTCTCTCTCCATCTCCCTTTTTGCTTGTGACCAAAATCTGATTAGGGTTGCATTAGTCTCCATGTACATCTTGCCATATCTATTGCTCTCGCGTTTTGGTACTGAATACCTAAGCCTACAATCACCTCTATATGTACTCGGCTACTCAACTTAACCATGGGCATGTAAAAATATTGATCTACCATTTGGACTTGTCCTATGGTCATAATCAAAAAAATATTCATCCCACGGTTTAATTTGACATATCCCTGTTCATATCCTTTGGCTTCTTCTTATTGGAATCTGCTCATTATCCATTTTAGTTGATTGCCGGCAAGGCTCAACCAACTCCGATGAGAATGCTCGGCCTAAGAAGAAGAAGACCACCACCAAGAAGAAGAAGCGGGCACCATCCACCAGTCCGTCGTCCTCGGATCCAGATGATGCGGACTATGTTGGAGAGGAAGAGGATGACAGTGCACCAAGATAGTCTGTTGGACAGTCCAAGCCCGGTACTAGGAGGGCGCCGGTGCCTCAAGTTCGTGGTTCTGCCATGCCCATTACCCATGGTCGTCGCATCTCCATGGAGCTTCCTGACAGTGGAGGTTGCCCCACTCACGACTTCACAACTATGGGGGCAGGGAAATATCTTCAGTTTCGTCGGGATGTCAATCAATATGAGATGGTGGCTGATGCCGAAGATCCTCGGTTCCGGACTCGTATGCAGCAGGATCTCTATTCCAGTTTTGTCCATGGGCGTGGCCTTGCTCCTCACTCATACTTGGATCTCAACTTCCTGTGTGATAATCCTGCCATGTTCCTTAACGATACGGTCAAGATCATTGATGATATGACTCTTGGTCCCGCAATGACCTTCAGGTGTGATTGGAGTGAAGCTGCCATCCTACAGTTCTATGCCACCTGTTTCTTTGGTCCAGACAACACTCTCACTTGGATGACCGATGACACCACACTGAGCATCACCTATGACAGGTTTGTTCAGATTTTGTGTCTCTCCGTTGTTGGCCATTGCATCCACAGTATGGATCCAGAGTACAAGCCCAAAGGGATTCATGCTTGCATGCCTCTTGTAAAACCTCCCTCTCAGCTCACTGATGAAGAGAAAGCATATCCAGTCAATGAAGTATCCATCTTTCGTGCTCCCTTCTTCATCCTCTATCAGTGTGTGCTTCGCACACTCTACCCTAAGAAGGGAGACCGCTCGAGGGCTCGCAACTATTGCATTGACTTGATGGTTCGTATGCATGAGAAACCCACTGAGCCTCTGGACACATCCAACTTCATTTGGCATGAGATTCGTCTTTGCAGCTTCATTCAGACGCGCCAGTTCCCTCATACTCCATTTATTCAGGCTCTGATTGATCACACTGCTCCCTTTGAGGTGGTTAAGACAACTGTGCACTCCATTTGGAAGCCTCCTTCTCATATGCGCGTGGTAGCTCCTGCTCCTACTCAGCCTAGGAGGTCTGCTGGTGGGAGGACAGCTGCTCCCACTCCACCCACTGGTTCTTCTGTTCCATCTTCCTCGACTTCTCCTCATGGTCGTTTTGCATCATTCTTGGGTAAGGCTCAATCTGCTATCATGAAGGCGATCACTTTCAGCTGTCAGCAAAATCATGATGTTCAGAAGCGCCTAGTCATCTCCAAGAATCTGCTCAAACAGCGCCTCCATGACCGTGGGAGTCCTATTAGTGATGATGATCCCCTTCCCGCAGCTCCATCCTCGTTCACTTTCGGCTTTCCATCTCGTGCTGAGTACCCCGAGTTCTTTGATGATGATGATGACATCCGCCGGGAGTGATTGAGCATGTTTAGTTCTTCGCCCCTTTTTACTTGTTGCTGTCAAAGGGGGAGAAGTAGTATCTTAGTAATATGGTCATGCTATGAGATGTTATTTCAACTTTATGTTGCTACCTATGGTGCTTGTTCGTCTGAGACTATGTTATGTTAGTGTGTCGCCATGAAATGTTCTCAGTCTATTTGATGTGTTATGATGATTTCATATGTGCTTGTCTCTCATTTTTTTTCTCTTATCTCTTTGTGTTACATATGCTATCATACGAACTGTTGTGTGGGTCATCCTAATATACTCATCGCATGCACACAATGAGGGGGAGCTAAAAGAAAATTGTAACTAAACATATTTTGTATCCTTTTTGCTCTCATGATTGTCATTGCTAAGATTATTTATTACATTTATGATACTACATGTATGATTGTCATCAACAAACAAAAAGGGGAGATTGAAAGTGCAATCATGCCCTTATATTATGTTTTGATGTTAATAACAATCTACACGTAGGGGACTAACAATGGTTGTCAAGTGAATCTCAGGTGTTGGTCCCCGGTTCATCAAATTGTGTGCGGATCAAGAGCATACGAAGTGGGTTCTCTCAAGAATGAAGTGTTAAAATGATGTTACATTTTGTTTCCTTGAGTATAGGATCCCGCACTATTAAGAGGGGATCAATTGGGTTCGCAGCAGACTTGCTCGAGTCAAAAATACTCCTTTCCATAGTTCTTCTTTATCCCCTCTTAACTTTGAATCATTCTGTCTCTGGGAGTGCTGGATGTCCGGGCTGCTCCCCGGATATCCGGGCCTCTCGCCGGATATCCGGGCCTAGCCATTCCAGAATGCACTTTTGTGCAGTGCTGCTGCCAGATGTCCGGCCCTCTACGCTGGATGTCCGGGCTCCCAGTGCTTGCCGGATGTCCGGCCTCCTTGCCGGATACCCGAGCATAGCTGTCCAGAGAATGTTTTTATGTTGGGTTGCGCGCCGGATGTCCGGCCACCTGCCGAATGTCTGGGCTTGACCCCCGGATGTCCGGCCCCTCTGTTTCCTGCTCTGTTTCTGCCTTGCTCTTCAAGTGGCTTGCCAGGCCGGATGTCCGGCCCCTCTGTTTCCTGCTCTGTTTCTTCCTTGCTCTTCAAGTGGCTTGCCAGGCCGGATGTCCGGCCCCTAGCCCGGATGTTCGGCCTGCCCGTTCACTTGCACTACAACGGCCATATTTGAGCTCACACTATATATAGCCCTTCTCCCCCATGGGAGAGGGTTGACCATTTCACTTTAAACAAACCCAAGAACACATTTCACTCTCTCTCTCTCACTCTTCCACACCAAATCTTAGATCCCCAAGGGATTTGAGAGCTTTCGAGAGAAGTTGTCCGATCAAGTGATAGATCCACTCCTTCTCCTTCGTTCCACCAAAGGAATTCGTGATTTGAGCAAGTCTTGAGCTTTCCCCCTTCGATCTTGTTACTCTTGGAGGTTGGATACTCCTAGGCGGTAGGAGTCTTTCGGAGAGGAATCGACCTTTGTGATTACCCCCGGAAAAAGTTTGTGAGGGTTTGGAGACCACCCCAAGGTCTACCACTAGTGGTTGAGAAATGCCTTCATGGTGTTTTCTCAAAGGGAGAATAGGGTGAGCCTTCGTGGCGTTGGTGTACCTTCGTGGTAACATCCACCTCTCTAACGGTGACGTAGCTTCCTTCCAAGGAAGTGAACATCGGCATACATCCTCGTCTCCCGGAGTTGCGGTTATTCCTAACCCTATATCTACTTGTGGTTACTTGTCTCCTAGCACTTACTTATATCTATTGTGTTTGTTCGTCTACTTACTTGTATTACTTATTTATCTTGCTTAGCACTTAGTACTGCACTTACAATTGTTAGGCTCACTTTCATATTCCGCATTTGTGCCTAAAATTGTCAAGTAACAATTAAAATTTGTAATTGTACCTATTCACCCCCCCCCCTCTAGGTCCATCTCGATCCTTTCAGCGCTGCACGTAAACAAGGGAGGAGCACGCTCTAAAATTTTTTCCTTTTTTTGCACTTTTTTCCTCTCTTTTTTTGCTCCGCAACAATTTTTTTTTGAAAAAGTCTACAAATGGTCTAAAAACTGCCTAGCCAGAATTTTCCAGACTTAGTTTTTTTTGAGTTTGGAACTATTTTTCTTCGGCGGATGGCTCGAAAGTTGGGGAGTCCTACTCTATCACGACTCGGAGTATCACGTGATCTGGAAATCAAAAACAAAGCAACAATTACAGGACTCGGACTAGGACTGGTGGCGGAGATGAATCTGGTGGAATCTTGAACTAGTGGCTGCGATGAATCTGGTGGAAATCGGACTGGTGGCGGATATATGTTGCAGGTGGACTTGGATTGGCGTGATGACAGCGGATATGTGGTGGCGTATATGGACTCGGATTGGTGGTGAATATGGCAGCGACGATGAAGTTGGTGTGGTGGTGGTATATGGCAGCAGCCATGATGATGATGTGGTGGTGATATATGGCAGCGGCGACGTGACAACCTGTCAACAGAACTCGAAACTCTAAAGGACTAGACGCTAAGACCAGCAACTTGACACGATGATGCAACCGCAAATTCAACAAAGCAAATACAGAAAAGATTATGCAAAGGCTCAGGTTGGTTCGGATAGGATGAACTAACCCTAATAAAAAAATTTGGCTTTTTCGTGGACTATAGGTACGAAGAACAGACTCGATCTAAACTACGAAAAACTATAAAATCTCACGGAGCAACCTGGAAATCTGATACCACTTGATAAAGGCGAAGGTGTCCTGATGTTTCGATGAGATGGTGGCTATCTTTTTCTGAGGGAGTCGACCTTGACGATCCGACTACGAACGTGCGAGACGTCGCGCCTTAGCAATCGCTAAACCAACTTCCGAGGGGTTATTGACCACGCCGGAGCATGATCAACCTGACCACGAGGGTCTGTTTCCTGCGAGCAAACGAAGAACAAGCAAGAAACTGAGATTGCAATCTGGATATTGTGAATATAAGATGAAAACTTTATTGATCAAGGTGGGGTTCTGTGACGCCTTGGTCTGGTCGTTGAACACAAACGAAGTACGCGAAGTTGCAGCAATGCCAAACTTTTAATCTAAACAAAACCCAAAGTCTAAACGATGCCCTAAGGGATGTATATATGGAGAAAGAGGGGGAATTTCGTGGCCCTTGGAGGAGGGGTCCGAAACCAACCCTAACTCATGTTTCCCCACACATACGGACTCTAAAAACAGCCTATACTTAAGTATTTCAAAAATACATGGGCCTGGCCCAATAATAAGGTGACGCAGCACCTAAAATAGCCTCTGGACGAAGTTTATGAAGTGGCATCTTGTATATTTCGTCCAAGGCTTCATGCACTCCTTATGGTGGCTTCAAAGTCCTGAAATCATCACTTGGAACAACGTTCTTGATCCCCTTGCGCATGCCATCATCTCCATGCTTGAACTTGCTCCAAGGTTCATCTTTCTTGTCCAAGCTAGGCCCTTCATTTGTAAGCAAAACAAATGTATCCAATTTAGGCAGCATCATATTCTCATGAACATTAGAATCGTTACCAAGAAACGAAAGTACCTGATAATTCAATTGGCGTGCGCGAGCTCTAGTAATTGGTCCAGTATGTATAGCAGCAGGGGCTGCGGGTGTAACAATGGTATTGATGTACTCATCAAGAACCAAGGTATCAATCCAGTAGGAGATCACGCTCGAGTCCCACGCACCTACACAAACAAATAAGAACCTCGCAACCAACGCGATAAAGGGGTTGTCAATCCCTTCACGGTCACTTACGAGAGTGAGATCTGATAGATATGGTAAGATAATATTTTTGGTATTTTTATGATAAAGAGAAATAAAGATGCAAAGTAAAATAATGGCAAAGAAAATAACTAAGTATTGGAAGATTAATATGTTGGAAGATAGACCCGGGGGCCATAGGTTTCACTAGTGGCTTCTCTCAAGAGCATAAGTATTACGGTGGGTAAACGAATTACTGTCGAGCAATTGATAGAATTGAGCATAGTTATGAGAATATCTAGGTATGATCATGTATATAGGCATCACGTCCGCGACAAGTAGACCGAAATGATTTTGCATCTAGTACTATTACTCCACACATCGACCGCTATCCAGCATGCATCTAGAGTATTAAGTTCATAAGAACAAAGTAATGCTTTAAGTAAGATGACATGATGTAGAGGGATAAACTCATGCAATATGATATAAACCCCATCTTTTTATCCTCGATGGCAACTATACAATACGTGTCGGTTCCCTTTCTGTCACTGGGATCGAGCACCGCAAGATTGAACCCAAAGCTAAGCACTTCTCCCATTGCAAGAAAGATCAATATAATAGGCCAAACCAAACTGATAATTCGAAGAGACTTGCAAAGATAAACCAATCATACATATAAGAATTCAGAGGAGATTCAAATATTGTTCATAGATAAACTGGATCATAAACCCACAATTCATTGGATCTCGACAAACACACCGCAAAAGAAGATTACATCGAATAGATCTCCAAGAAGATCGAGGAGAACTTTGTATTGAGATCCAAAGAGAGAGAAGAAGCCATCTAGCTAATAACTATCGACTCGTAGGTCTCAAGCAAACTACTCACACATCACCGGAGAGGCCATGTAGTTGATGTAGAGGCCCTCCGTGATCAATGCCCCCTCCGGTGGAGCTCCGGAAAAGGCCCTGAGATGGGATCTCTCGGGTACAGAAGGTTGCGGCGGTGGAATTAGGTTTTCTTGGTGCTCCTGGATGTTTGGGGGTACGTGGATATATATAGGAGGAAGAAGTACATCGGTGGAGCATCGAGGGGGCCACGAGGGTGGAGGGCGCGCCCAGGGGGTAGGCGCACCCCCCTGCCTCGTGCCCTCCTTGATCGTTTCTTGACGCCCACTCCAAGTCTCCTAGATCACGTTGGTTGAGAAAATCACGTTCCCGAAGGTTTCATTCCGTTTGGACTCTGTTTGATATTCCTTTTCTTCGAAACCCTAAAATAGGAAAAAAAACAACAATTTGGGTTGGGCCTCCGGTTAGTAGGTTAGTCCCAAAAATGATATAAAAGTGTAAAATAAAGCCCATTAACATCCAAAATAGATAATATAATAGCATGGAGCAATCAAAAATTATAGATACGTTGGAGGTGTATCACCCTGCCTCTGTGAAGTACTAGCATTACTAGGGCCATGTGGAACATTACCAGCACCCTCAACACCACATCCATCTCTCAACTCATCGTGCAGAGATGAAAACTTGGGAACCTAAGACGACGGCATCTCCAGGACTGGCCGTTTATACACTCGGAAAAAAACCCTCTTCTTGAGTTTTCCACTACAAACAAGGGGAAAAGGAGTTAATTAATCAATGCAACACACAGGGAAAAATAAAACATGATATTAACAGATTTAACTCAACAGCACTATCAATATTTAACTGTCGGTGCCAATTTGTTAGTATTTACCAACACGCCAGTTGAACAAAGATATTCAGTTCAACCACACATGAAACAACAGTACTAAAAATCGTACCTAAACCTCACTAAGCTTAAGAAATGACAAAAATCTAAACAGGTAACTCTGCGGGACACCTATTCACTCCGGCAAAAAAAAGCTATACCTAAATAAAAAAAGGTCTGCAAGACACGAAAGAAATAAAAACTCACCGGAAGCTTCCCAAACACCCAAGTCTTTGGATCTGTGTTGCCTTTTTTATCAAATCTGCATCAACCAGATCAGAAAGCTTGACAGGATCCATGAAACATATGCGGGGGACTCGCATGTCAGGCTCCGCAGTCTTGCCACGGATAAGGCAGTCAAGGTACATTAGTACAGGCCCTATAGCACAGCCTGTGATTGCCTTCCCAATGGTAACACCATCTTGGTACCTGACAATAGCCCTTCTAAGCTCATCAACCACCAGCTGGCAATAATCCACATTAGCCATGTCCTCAATGACGAGACCCTCAAACATTGCTGCCTCTCTGGAAACACGCGGGGCGGCACCAGGTAACACAACCTTCATAAACACAATAATGAAGAACACTTTCAGAGCAAGGTCATCTTTTCTAGGATCCTTGACAAGCACCTTGAGCCTATCCCTCAAATCCTTTGTCTTGATATCTTTGTTCCTGCTAATGTCAAGCTCCGATCTTAACTTCATCAGAGCATCGTCATATCCGTCCTCTGACGGCCTTGGTGCAGAACGACTACCACGAGGGAACCCAAATAATTGTTGTATACCATCGCTAGTGATGCGAAGCTTCTTATTAGCCTCACCCATGTCAAGAGTCATTGTATCAGGATCTATCCTCGCAGAGGGCGGGAAATGTTAGACCCCACCTTCCACCTAAAGATAGAACCAAAACCAGCTGCATGAACCCTAGCCACATGGCGACTCTCAAGCAATTTAGCACAAGCTTCAACCTCTCCCAAGGAACATTGCACAGTTAAGTTCAATCGCCATTGGTCACCTTCATCCAAAGCAACTTTTCCGGCATTGCCTCCCACCGGCTTGACCGGACTCATAATGCTGACAGGTTGTCAATGTTGGGGATATCGCTTATCGGGAACTTATCGGTCGACCCATGATAAGGGATAAATCGGCCAGTTTATCGACATATCGACCAATTTATCGCCATATCGGCTGATTTATCGGGCAATTTATCTTATCAGCCAGACAACAGTAAGCAACAAATCGGCGGATTTATCGGAATATCGGAAGATATCTTGAACATTGCAGGCTGTAAATGAAAATAAAGAAGCCACAACTTAAATAAGTTGTTTTGAATATAGAAAACAAAACAACCATATGAAGGCAAGTAGAAAAAAGAAAAAGATTGCATAAGTTCAACTCTTAAAACAACATCAGTACCACCCTCAATTGATGCAAAACAATGACCAGCCTCACCTGGCCAGCATACCAACCCAGACACAATTAAATCATTACAAGTACCACTAGTAAGTCACATACAGTACAAACACGTACCATTGCAAATTCACCTTCAAAATCAACTTCGATATCATCTTCTTCAGATACAGCATCTTCAGCTTCGACACGAGCACGCTTCTTCACACCTTTGTTCACCTTGGCAAGAGGAACTCTACACTTCTTATTTTCTTTCAACAAAGAGCGCTCTGGAAGAGCAGATGAAGAAGGCTTCTTATTTGTCAAAACTCGTGGACTGCAACGAACAAGGGAGCCACCAAGTGTGCTTGGACCAATCTTCACAACAACACTATCCCCATAAGCTTTGCTATTACCAGGTTGGAAACCAGCTTTCACACGTGGGCTACGCCTCTATGTGCCATCAGGATTTCGATCTGACATCTTCCTCTTCAAAACAGCTTTCTTCTCCTTAACTGCATCACGAGTAAACACTTGCGTCAAATGAGTTTGCATCAGGTTTGTCTTCACAGGCATGTCACTTCCATGAGATCCAGCATCAACAGTTGAAAAAGCTGTGTCACCACCTTCATCACCTACACCCTTTGGAGCTTGAGCAACATCCCCATCACTTCCTTGCACACAAGCAGCATTTTGACGCTGTTCCAACTCCTTTCTCCTCTGGAAATCAAACTTCTTCTTTCTTATCCTTTCATCCTCGAGTTGTAACTGCATAGGGACATCCTCAGCCTAGGTAACAGGCTCAATGCCATCAACACTCTGGGACTGAGTAATAGACAACTCCAAGCTGCCATCACCATCATCGATGTTAAGAGAATACATTCCATCATTAATATCTTTGACGACATCAGCAATGTCCTTTGGAGCACGATGACTGTCATTAACTGCATAAACAAATAACATAAGCACGCACATATAAAATTAAAACACAATTAACATTGCAGAGACAAGATAAATAAACGCATAGCATCAGACACAAAAGAAAAGGAACAACTGACGTAGCTAACCATATTTATGTATTCAAGGCTAATAAAAAGAGCAAATATAAGGGAAACACTAGTAACATTCGCAAGTTCTTCTAGAGGATTTGGTGACTCAAAAATAACATTCACAAGATCTTGAAAGCGTTCTGATTTGTCAGAATCGGGAGGCACAGGCACTCCAACATCTGCAACAACATCATAATTAGCAAAAAAGTACATGATCAAGCAATCAGTTCAACTATATGAACACTACAAGTGCACCCAATAAAACAATATCAACCCACCACTGGCGCAACAAACTTCAGAATGACAACTCTTTCAACATCATAATAGTTCTTCACTGACTACTACAACCTATTCAAATGCCAGGACATCAGTTCAAACTACACATGGTGATCAGTACTACAACCTGTCTGCAGGTCACATCAACACCAAAAACTATACACACCACACATTCCAGGGCAAAATTAACAGCTTTCAAAATACATGCAACTTATAAAGTCGATACGACAACACCTATACAACCTAAAAACCAGATCTATTAAAGCATCATCCAAATTACAGGGAAAATCACCGGCATTCATCTTGTCCGGACTGGATGATCTACCCATTGAGATCTACAGACCTAAAATCTGTCAAACCAAATCTACAAGACACATGAACAAAAATTAGGGCTCTGACTTATTTCAGAAACGAAGCACGCCATACAAAGCAAAACTCTTACCGGCAAAACACAAAATCCACCACGGAATCCAGTATCACTGTCGCCAACTGCTCGTTCAAGACCAAAAGAACCCTAGCGACTCTAGCCTGAGACAGCAAGAGAGCAATAGCTTAGAAATAGAGGCAAAATCTGTACATAAGAGGATGCAAGGGAAGTCGATGGAAGAGCAAAAGGAGCAAACACAGCACCCAGATCTCCACCCCTGGGGTTCAACCCGCCGGCCGACGCTCCCGTGGCGAAACAGGAGAAGCAACTTCTCTACAAGAAGAGAAGAAGAGGGGAACGAAGAAGGAATCAATTTGGGGAGGGAGCCGAGCGAAACGGGGGACAGATAAGGTTAAAAGCTGAGTGGGAGAAAACCGACGGCCAAAGCCCACAACCGTGGCGAAGCCCACTATCTCTGGGTAGTTACCAAAGATAATAGCAAAAATTAAATACAATAAAAAATTAAATACAAATAAAAAATAATATAGAGGGAGAAAACAAATGGCTAAAGTACAAATAATAACTCACAATAGTACAATAAAAATTATCAAAAAAGTACAAATGAAATAATAATTCATAACGGTGCTGGTTACTCTGCCCCCCCCCCCCACACACACACACGAACCCACACACCCCTAAAAGATAGATAATGGGGGCAAGTCCATACAAGGAAGATGTGCCAATACAACTATGCCCCTCGGTGCAGTACGGGGGCAAGTCATCTTACGGACTCACCTCCGCATGCGACGCCGCGGCAAGCCGCGTCGTCGCCTG